>NW_026780233.1:0-46868 GCF_030144855.1 Hypanus sabinus | reverse complement strand
TGCTGCGCAGGTTGACAGTATTGTTAGGAACCATATGGTGTGTTGGCCTTCACCAACCATGAGATTGAGTTCCAGAGCTGCGAGGTAATGTTACAGCTATATAGGACCCCGGTCAGACCCCACTTGGAGTACTGTGCTCAGTTCTGTTCGCCTCACTACAGGAGGGATGTGGAAACCATAGAAAGGAAGTTGCCTGGATTGGGGAGCATGCCTTATGAGAATAGGCTGAGTGAACTCGGCCTTTTCTCCCTGGAGCGACGGAGGATGAGAGGTGACCTGATAGAGGTGTATAAGATGATGAGAGGCATTGATCGTGTGGATAGTCAGGGGCTTTTTCCCAGGGCTGAATTGGCTAGCATGAGAGGACACAGTTTTTAAGGTGCTTGGAAGCAGGTACAAGGGGGATGTCAGGGGTAAGTTTACACACAGAGAGGCGGATACGATAAGAGACTCTTAGATAGGTACATAGAGCTTAGCAAAATAGAGGGCTATGTGAGAGGGAAATTCTAGGCAGTTTCAAGAGTATGTTACAACATTGTGGGCCGAAGGGCCTGTATTGTCCCCTAGATTTCTATGTTCTATGTCCTAACCAATTTTGGTCTTGATGAGGTTGAGTGCGATTTTTCCCACGGCAGCGTCACTTGGCCCCTGCCAATTTAAGTACGGCACTGGCGGGAGGAAGGATAGTGACTGTGATCTGGGACCCTGGAGCTCTCCTCTGTCGAGGGACCCAACGGATTTTAGGACGGGCGAGAGCAGAGAGGAAGTTCCTTGTGTTGACCCGTGCGACCCCCCCCCAAGCTACCCTTCCCCGACCCTCAGCCCCACGTCTCACCCCACAAAAAAAAAGAGCCGTCAATCTTAGCAGCGTCCGATGGCGCCCTGCAGGGAACCAGGACGTGCCTGGTCACCAAGAGCGGCAGAGTGTTGAAGTGCACGGTAGGTTTTAATAAATAGCAATATTTCCATTTGTCAGCATGACTTAAGTAAGTCTTAACTCACTCTTAACTGCATTTCTTCAGCCCCTGAAATAAATTGCTATTCCGCTTTCTTTTAAAATCGCATTTACTTTCCAATTAAATTCTAAATAAGCATGGTCCATCTTCGCTGGGAGACCCAGGCGAAGTGAATATTAGCGCTGGAAATTTCTGCTTCTAATTAAACCTCGTTCCATTGATTAAGGTAATAAAAGTTTGAAGCTTGCCGCTGATTTAAAAAAAACATGATTTCTGGCGATGCTCCCAGTACAGTGGAAGGATCTCCTTTCCCGCAGCTCTTTCCGCGGGAGGAGCCGGGCCTTGAAGTCCTTCAGTGACGAGCGTTCCGAGTGCTTCGGACACCCTCATTCCTGACCCTGGGAGGGGGCGGTGAACACAGTGCCAGTTGTTTAAGGAAAATCCTTCCCTAAATTCTTCCCAAGTGCCAGAATCCCCAGGCAAGATCTGGGCTTTACCCTGAGTATACGAGTCTTAGGTATCTATACACACACACATATATACATACATATGTATTTATTTATGTTTATAGCTAGGGTGCCTAAGACTTTTGGACTCTCTCTCTCTCTCTCTCTCTCTCTCTCTCTCTCTCTCTCTGTCTCTCTCTCCTCTCTCTCTCTCTCTCTCTCTCTCTCTCTCTCTCTCTCTCTCTCTCTCTCTCTCTGTCTCTCTCTCTCTCTCCTCTCTCTCTCTCTCTCTCTCTCTCTCTCTCTCCCCCCCCTCTTCCTCTCTCTCTCTCTCTCTCTCTCTCTCCCCCCCCCTCTTCCTCTCTCTCTCTCTCTCTCTCTCTCTCTCTCTCTCCCCTCTCCCTTCCACTTTTCCCCCAACCATGATCCCTCCCCCCTCTCCTTGCCCCCCTTCCCACTCTCAGTCCAGAATCGAGATCTAGATCAGAATCAGGTTTATCCCATATGTTATTGGGGGGGAGGGGGGGTTGTGCGTGGAAGCATACAGTGCGATTACTACAGTGCTGTGCAAAAGTCTTAGGCACCTTTGAGAGATATATATAGATATGCTTAAGATCTTTGCATGGTACTGCAGGAGTAGGATGAGACCATCTGTCCCTTTGAATCTGCTCCACCGTTCCGCAATGGCAGATCCATTTTCCCTCCCAACCCCGCTCCCCTGCCTTCTCCATCGAGCAAGCTGGGAAACCAGTTTGCCTCACTTGCCTGGAGGTGGCAAATATCGGGCGTCCCGCTGATTTTCGCTTGCGTGCAAGTGAGTTCAAGCCGCTTGCCACCCCAATTGATGTGGACGTGGACACTGCCTCGGAAATTTTTCAGATGGAGTTGACCGGGGTGCAGTGTGACGACATATTGAGATCGAAATTCCATTCTGAAGATGTGTTGGCGCTTGACTTCTGTAGAAAATATATTCATCAAGGTGGGAAAGTGTCCTAACTTAGCGCACCATGCAAAAAAAAGATGGCGTCGTTGTTTGGCAGCACCTTCCTCCGCCGTTCCTTAAGGGCTGATTAATTTTCCCTCTCAGCCCGGCTCTCCCGCCTTCTTCCAGTAACCTTTGACGCCCTGGCTAATCAATCACAAAGCAAGCCCCTCTTTGAGAACCGCCGATGACTCGGCCCTCCACCGCCGCCTGTGGGAATGAGTTCCACTTACCCGGCTGGGGTCCGCGGTGTGCTCAGCCGCGCGCACAGTTCTCTGCGGTTCCTCGCAGGCCAGGGCAGACCGGTTGCTGCCGGTGCAGCCATGAAGTCTGCTTTCTATGTGCGGTGCATCAATAAGAAACCGGTGAGGATCGAACGGGTGCACACGGACTTCCTTTCGCCTCTCGAGTAGGAGGATAGAGAAAAAAGGAGTGCAAAGGGGCGCTCCTTCAGTGATTCCGTATCACAGCGACGGGCCGAACGGCCTCTCCCCGCCAGCCTGATCTGACTCCCGTGAGGGGGAGGCGGGGCAGTTACTGAGAGGGTGCTTCTCTCCTGGACCCTGGGGTAGTCAGAGAGACGGTACCCGGCCGGACTTGACTGGGGGCCAGAGGACCGACGTGCGTTCTCGGCAATATCGGGACCCAGGTCCGGAGGAAAGACAGACATGGAAGTTTAAGAAAAAAAGAGACGGCGACGTGGGTTTATTCGTGACAAATTCCAAAAGAGCTCGGCCAAGCGACGCCGCCAGGATTTACGCTCTCAAAACCAGGACCCCGCGGTCAGCGGTAATCGGGCGTCCACTTATATAACACTAGTAACTCGGACACCCAGAGCACATCAAAATAAACTTAACAAGCTTCAGCAGAAGGCGCCAGGAGACCACATTACAAAGATTGAGAGAAAAAAACACAAGGAACTCTAAACGATTAACGACTCACATTAAACGGCAATTAACCAATCCGGATGTTCTAAAAGCCTCGGAGGCCGATGCTGTCCAGAGCCCTGCACTGGCCCGAAGAGCCAATTACAGTGACGCTTTCAGGAAAAAAACCTCCTCTTCGCTAAGTGACGCAGCAAAACTGACGTTTCCACGGCACCTGACTGGCCCGCAGCTTCCCGGGAGAATCTTCAAGCAAGTCCGACGGGAGGAGAGGAAGTGAGATGTCAGGGAGGAGTGGAGCTTCCTACCAGACAGGAGGGAGGCAGCAGCCACCACTGGAGAGCTTGTTTCCCTGCTGTAGTGCTCGATGCCCCTCACGTTCCCTCCTGTTTGCCCTCTCTGCAGACGTTCGGAGAGCTCGATGGAGCAGATAGCTGGATCTTAGTGAGACCGACATCAGCAGTATCCTCTGCAGTTTGAAAGTGATGTCACAGGTTGCAAAAAGAATTCGTTGGCACATTGGCCTTCATAAACCAGAATCAGGTTTAATACCACTGGCATATGTCGTGAAACTTGGTAACTTTGCGGCAGCAGTACAATGTACATACGCCTAGTGTGTGTCTTCAGGCTCCTGTACCCCCTCCCTGATGGCAGAGGGGAAGAAGCTGTTCCTGAATCACTGAATGTGTGTCTTCAGGCTCCTGTACCTCCTCCCTGATGGCAGAGGGGAAGAAGCTGTTCCTGAATCGCTGAGTGTGTGTCTTCAGGCTCCTGTACCTCCTCCCTGATGGCAGAGGGGAAGAAGCTGTTCCTGAATCATCAAGTGTGTGTCTTCAGGCTCCTGTACCTCCTTCCTGATGGCAGAGGGGAAGAAGCTGTTCCTGAATCATCAAGTGTGTGTCTTCAGGCTCCTGTACCTCCTTCCTGATGGCAGAGGGGAAGAAGCTGTTCCTGAATCGCTGAGTGTGTGTCTTCAGGCTCCTGTACCCCCTCCCTGATGGCAGAGGGGAAGAAGCTGTTCCTGAATCGCTGAGTGTGTGTCTTCAGGCTCCTGTACCTCCTCCCTGATGGCAGAGGGGAAGAAGCTGTTCCTGAATCGTTGAGTGTGTGCCTTCAGGCTCCTGTACCTCCTCCTTGATGGCAGAGGGGAAGAAGCTGTTCCTGAATCGCTGAGTGTGTGTCTTCAGGCTCCTGTACCTCCTTCCTGATGGCAGAGGGGAAGAAGCTGTTCCTGAATCGCTGAGTGTGTGTCTTCAGGCTCCTGTACCTGCTCCCTGATGACAGAGGGGAAGAAGCTGTTCCTGAATCATTGAGTGTGTGCCTTCAGGCTCCTGTACCCCCTCCCTGATGGTAGCAATGAGAAGAGGGCATGTCCTGGGCGATGGGGTCCTTAATGATGGATGCTGCCTTTCTGACGCATCGCTGCTTGAAGGTGTCCTGGGTACTGGGGTGACCGGTGCCCGTGATGGAGCTGACCGAGTTCACAACTTCCTCAGCTTACTTCGATCCTATAGGAATGGACCCCCAACCCCACACCAGACGATGATGCAGCCTGTCAGAATGCTTTCCTCGGTACATCTGTCGAAATTTTGTGAGTGTCTTCGGTGACTTATCAAATCTCCTTAAACTCCAGGGAGAGATCCAGCTTGGAATAGAAAGCATTCTAACTCAAAAATTGCGTAGAGCGTAGAATACAGCAGAGTACAGACCCTTGGACCCAGGATTCTGTGCCGACCTTTTAACATAGTCTCAGATCAGTTCGTTGGGTGTCAGGGTGCTGATACGTCTACCAGAGGAGGTGGTGAGGCGCTCCTTCCCTCCACTACCCTGCAGGTCACCCTTGGCCAAGGTGTAGCACCTGCTTACCCCCCCCCCCCCCCCCCTGATCAGGGTCAGGTGAAACCATGGGAGCAGGTGGTGGACAGTCGTACGAGCAGCCGTGCAGATCACAAGTCCTGGTGATGTGACCACTGACCCCAGGCAGACAATCTCTGAAGAGTATTGATAATGGCCGGGGGTCACCCGTCTTGTAAAGACACTGCCCCAGAAGGAGGCGATGGTAAACCACTTCTGTATTTAAAATTAGCCAGGATCAATCATGGTTGTGGAAAGACCACAATCACCCACGTCACACGATGCGGCGCAGAATGATGACGTCAGAACAACAAGGCTCATAATGATGATGGTGACGATCGGTCTAACCCTTCTCTGCCACATGGCCTTCATTTTTATACCAGCCATTTCCCTGTCTGAGACTCTCTTAGATACCCCTAAAGTATCTGCCTCTATCACCGCCCACTGTTCTCCCCCCCCTTCATCAGGGAGAGAGAGAGAGAGAGGGAGAGAAAGCCCCGTGTCTTGTCGAATCGGTGGGCGTGCGAACCGTTCTTGTCGGACTGCAGCTTATGGTCTTTCTCGGGCCTTTGCTATTGCTGGCATGCTGGGTGGAGGGCACTGATGCTTTCCCCTGTGCTGAGGTTTTTGAGGGGGGCTGGGGAGAGTGTTGCTGTTTTGCTGCTGCTCGTGCGTGGGGGGAGGGGAGTTGGGGGGGTTTGGGCTTCGAACGTTTTAACTGTCACTCATCCTTAGGGTTTCAATTTTGTGGAGGTTTGTAAAGACTGAGAATTTCGGGTTGTCTGTCGTACATGTTCTGCGATGTTAAATGGGACTACTGAAACGTTAGAATAATTCCCCCTCGTATTAGCCATTTCTTACTTATTTGCTATTTTTTTTCAAGGCCACAACCTCCACCCCTCAAGTTCCACCCCTCAAAACTCCATACCTCAAACTCCACCCCTGAAATGCCATCCCTCAAAGTGAAGGCCTCAAGCCCCAACCCTCAAACTCCACGCCTCAAACTCCATGCCTAAAACTCCACACCTCAAACTCCACGCCTCAAACTCCATGCCTAAAACTCCACACCTCAAACTCCACCCCTCAAAGTCAAGGCCTCAAACTCCAGCTCTCACAGTGAAGCCCTCAAACCCGACTCCTCAAACCCCGGTTATCAAACTCCACCCCTCAAATTCGACTGGTGATAATAAACCTAATTCTGATTCCGCCCTGGGGGGGGGGGTTAAAAAAAAAAGGTCTCTGACTATACCCTCAGTCTTTGCCCCTGATCATCTGTCAGGTCACCCAGAGAGGAAAGCCGTAGCTCGCTCAGCCTATCCCCATAAGACGTGCTCCATACTCCAGATAATTTTCCTCTGCATCCCCTCTGAAGCTGCCTACTTCGCCTCAGCAGAGCCCCGCCTGAGGCGTGCTTCGGGATGCAACCTAAACCTCATCTCACTAACTCCAGTCAGAGCCTCCATCAGCTATTGGCATCCCCGGCTGAGCAATGGCCCCGATTACCATTGGTGTAATTTTGGAGCTGAGCCCTGCCATTAGCTGCTGGCCATGACAACCGTCAGTTGTAATAACCACCGTGTGAGCAGGAGATAGATGGAGAGTCAGGCCCTCTCGCTCGTCGAGCCCAGAAACACCTTAATCCGACAACATTCGCAGGTATTGATCTGTGGAATTAAATAAAGTGGGATCCATGTAAAATCAGGAAAATAAGCTCTGAGCTGACTCGAAGGTAGCAGGCACGGGTTGATACAAATTAAATCTACGAGATGTTTGGTGTCAGAGTTGCTGAGAAAAGTATTGATTTTTTTTTCCTTTGGCTTGTGCATTATTGCTGGGGAATCATTCGGAGGGTTATTACCCTGAGCCTCGCGGTAAGCATTGCTCAGGCTTGTGGGTGGCACGCTGGCAGAGCGGATAGCTGGTTCACCAGCCACCAGGGGTGCCCCGCCCGGAGGGGGCCTGTAGGGTCCCGTGCGAAAGTCTTCCACACACACACACGCACACATTTACATAGAGCAAGGGTGCCTCAAAGACTTTTTAACACGGTGACGCTTTGTTAACATGGAGCAGAAGGCAAGTTAGTGGATCTGGCTGGAGCAAAGGTTGCTGGGAATGGCGCAGGAGGGGTGTGGGGACAGGTGGCAGAGAAGGAGTGCCGGGGGGTGGGAGGGTGCAGACACACCCACAGCCCTGAGACACCGGGCAAGTTCATCAGATTCCCAAACAGCTGGTTTATTGATCATTACAGAATGTCTCTGTGGTGCTTCCGGCTCTCTTCCCCTTTCTCCAACTATAATTCCCCTCTCCCTCCCCATTCCCAACCATAATTCCCCTTTCCCAACCCCCTTCACACTCTCAGTTCGCAATAGAGACCCAGATCAGAATCAGGTTTATCATCACTCACATATGTCATGAATTATTTTTCTTTTTGTGGCAGGACAGTGCAATACATAAATTACCACAGTACTCTGCAGAAGTCTGAGGCACCCTAGATATATATGTGCGTCCAAGACTTTTACACAGTTCTCTGTACTGCGGCTGCAAAACAACGAATTTAATGACCTATGCCAAAAGGCTCTTGCACAGTGCCGTACGTTCTCCCTGCAACCGCGTGGGTTTGCCCCTGGGTACGCTGGTTTCCCTCCCACAGTCCCAAAGACCTACGGGTCAGCAGGTCTGTTGGTCAGGCAGATGTGGCCGGTCAGCGCAGGTGCGTGTTCAGCCTGTTACCGTGCTGTGCCTCAAAATTAAATTGTGTGTGTGTGTGTGTGTCTGTGTGTGTGAGTGTCTGTGAGTGTGTGTGTCTGTGTGTGTGAGTGTGTGTGAGTGTGTGTGTGTGAGTGTGTGTGTGTGTGAGAGTGTGTGTCTGTGTGTGTGAGTGTGTGTGTCTGTGTGTGAGAGTGTGTGTCTGTGTGTGTGAGTGTGTGTGTCTGTGTGTGTGAGTGTGTGTGTGTGAGTGTGTGTGTGTGTGTGAGAGTATGTGTCTGTGTGTGTGAGTGTGTGTGTCTGTGTGTGAGAGTGTGTGTCTGTGTGTGTGAGTGTGTGTGTCTGTGTGTGTGTGTCTGTGTGTGTGAGTGTGTGTGTGAGTGTGTGTGTGTGAGTGTGTGTGTGTGTGTGTGTGTGTGTGTGTGTGTATGAAATTGCTGTCTGAATTTAGAAGCAGAAATTTGGGGTGTGTGTGTGTCTGTCTGATTTTGACTTTCCAAATTGCAAAGTGTTGCACCTGTCTGGCTTGGCTCTCACTTGCGTACAAGAACAGTAGGAGATTATTTCCCGGGGCAGAAATACGAGGGGGCATCATTTTAAGGTGATTGGAGGAAGGTTTAGTGTGGGGGGGTGGTGGAGGGGCAAGTCATAGTTAAGATTTTACAAGCTGGGTGGTGGGGCCCATTCCTGGTGAAGGGTCTCGGCCCGAAACGTTGGCTACTCTTTTCTCACGGATGCTGCCTGACCTGCTGAGTTCCTCCAGCGCCGTGTATGTATTCTTTGATCCACAGCACCTGCAGTTGTATTTTTGTGGGGGTGTGGACGACACTACCAGGTGTCGGGGTGGAGGCAGATACACTAAGGAGATTTAAGAAGCTCTTCGATAGGCTCCTGGCTGGAAGAAAAATGGAGGGCTAGGTAGGAGGGATGGTTTAGACTGATCTTGGAGTTGGTTAAAAAGTCAGCACAACGTTATGGGCCGAAGGGCCTGCTCTGTGCTGTAGTGTCTGTGTTCTGTGTTGCCAGAAGGCCTTCGACAAGGTGCCGCGCAGGAGGCTGCTCAGCAAGATAAGAGTCCGTGGAATTACAGGGGGGTTACTCGCGTGGCTGGAGCATTGGCTGGTTGGCAGAAAACAGAGAGTGGGAATAAAGGGATCCCATTCTGGCTGGCTGCCGGTTACCAGTGGAGTTCCACAGGGGTCGGTATTGGGACTGCTGCTTTTTACAATGTATGTCAATGATTTGGACTACAGTATTCAGGGATTTGTGGCTAAATTTGCTGATGATACAAAGCTAGGTGGAGGATCAGGTAGTGTTGAGGAAACAGAGAGCCTGTAGAGAGGCTTAGATAGTTTAGGGGAATGGGCAAAGAAGTGGCAAATGAAATACAATGTTGGAAAGTGTATGGTCATGTACTTTGGTGGAAGAAATAAACAGGCAGACTATTATTTAGATGGGGAGAGAATTCAAAACGCAGAGATGCAAAGGGACTTGGGAGACCTTGTGCAGGAAACCCTAAAGGTTAACCTCCAGGTTGAGTTGGTGGTGAAGAAGGTGAATGCAATGTTGGCATTCATTTCTAGAGGAATAGAGTATAGGAGCAGGGATGTGATGTTGAGGGTCTATAAGGCACTCGTGAGACCACACTAGGAGTACTGTGTGCAGTTTTGGGCTCCTTATTTTAGAAAGGATATACTGACATTGGAGAGGGTTTACAGAAGATTCACGAGAATGATTCCAGGAATGAAAGGGTTACCGTGTGAGGAACGTCTGGCAGCTCTTGGTCTGTATTCCCTGGAGTTCAGGAGAATGAGGTGGGATTTCATAGAAACATTCTGAATGTTAAAAGGCCTGAACAGATTAGACAAGGCAAAGTTATTTCCCATGGTAGGGGAGTCTAGGACAAGAGGGCATGACTTCAGGATTGAAGGACGTCATTTTGTAACAGAGATGCGGAGAAGTTACTTTAGTCAGAGGGTGGTAAATCTGTGGAATTTGTTGCCACAGGCAGCTGTGGAGGCTGAGTCACTGGGTGTATTTAAGGCAGAGATTGATAGGTTCTTGATTAGCCAGGGCACCAAAAGGTATGGAGAGAAGGCAGGGGAGTGGGGATGACTGGATGAAGTGGATCAGCCCGTGATTGAATGGCGGAGCAGACTCAATGGGCTGAATGGCCTACTTCTGCTCCATCATATGGTCTTATATGTTTTTACGCAATTCCTCAGCCCATTTACCCAGCTGATGGGGAACCCCCCCCCCCCTTTGCAGTGTTTGATAGCCTGTGATACCATTTAGTTTAATAATTACTTTAACCAGCAAACTTCATAGTCTGCAGTCCACCGCCACTGCAGGGCTTGCATGTGTCCAGGACAGAGACGTGGGCTGGAGGAAAAAAAAATCATTGTGGACGCTACCCACACGGAAAACTGCCTTTTCCAGAAGCTCCCTTCTGGGAAACGCCATAGGGCTATTAAAGCCAAAACTTCACGCCATGTTAAAAGGTTCGCAGGACCTTTGCATGGGAGAACCATATCTTCTTCATTCACAAAATAAAAAGGCTCGGCTAAGGGTGTAGTTCTTACAGCAGTCGGTGCAATTCCATCATCCCCAGAGCACGCTAAGACCACCACCTCACATCAGCCACTACTGATGAAAGGTCTCGGCCCGAAAGCTCGATGGTTTAATGGTTTATTCCCCTCCATAGGTGCTGCCTGGCCTGCTGAGATCCTCCAGTGGGGGGTGTGTGTTCCTCACCTATTACCGTACGCTTTGCTGCTGCTTCCTATCACACTCTATACCCGCCGTCTCTGCGGGAATTGGCCACGTCCGGGGCAAAGGAGAGGGCAGAGGGAAGAAAAACTCACTGGGGGCACTACCGACCCTGCAAACTACCCTTCCCAAATGCTTCCCTCCTAGAAAACACTGTTGGGTTATTAAAACAAAAACTTCACGCCATCTTTGAAGTACCCTCCCCCAGGCAGTCAATCTGATCCACCGTTCTAGGTAGTGTCTCCCCACCCCCCTCTATCCGCTACCCAGTCACTGCGCTGTAAATACTTTAAAACACATTTTATAAAACTGTTTACATTGTAAATAAATGCCGATATTTATGTATTTATCCACATCTTATTCCTTATCTGTACTTCTAACACTTTTTATGTAATTCTTTATTCTGCATAATTGTTGAATGGTGCTTTTCTGGGTGAAAAGTCATTCCGTAGCCGTCACACCACAGCAAAACTCATCATACGTTCAGTGGCCACTTCATTAGGTACCCCCAATACCGCTGAGCGTACGCTGGTGGTCTACTGGAGCTGCAGCCCGCCCGCTTCAAGTTTCGGCGTGTTGTGCGTTCAGAGATGCTCTTCCGCACCGCGCCATTATAGCGCGCGATGACTTGAGTTGCCGTCGCCTTTGAACCGGTCTGGCCTTTCTCCTCCGACCTCTCTCACCTCCACCGCTTGCCGGATGTCCTTTTGCATTTCACTCCGTTCTCTGCGGAACCCGAGAGGCTGCCGTGCACTGGGAATCCCGAGACCCTCGTGCCACCCTGCCTGGCACCAGCGACCGCTTCCAAAGTTCGCATTTCCTTCCCCGTCCTGACATTTGGTCTGAATAACAGCTGAACCCCTTGGCCGTATCTGCATGCTCTTAGGCGCTGAGTTGCTGCCGCGTGATTGGCTGATTAGATACTTGCATTAACGAGCGGGCGGACAGGTGTTCCTAATAAAGTTGCCAACGTGTATGGAGAAAAAAGCTGATTCTTTGCTGTTAATTTTGCCGCAGTTGCATATCCTCATGAATAAAATTCTGATTCATTGCATTGTGATCCATACACAACAGACATGAACTCCAATGTCATCCCCATAGAAGAGGACGAGGAGGAAGGAGAGGGGGGCGGAATGGGGGAAGCACTGGAGGAGACGTACGACGACGTGGACACCCCTTCCCTGGATCACAAACCCCCCCCGAGCCACCTGCAGGCCAGCACGGAGGAGATCCCGGAAGACGAGATCTACGAGGAGCTGCCAGGTAGGTTTTTCCGGAGCTGGCCTGGACGGGGTTGGGAATGACTCACAATCCGGCTAAAGTCTGTCATGCTGTGGCGGCAGTTCAGAACGGGGTTCATTATCACTGGCATGTGTCGTGGAATTTGCTAATTTAGCAGCAGCAGGTCGATGCAGTACGTGATAAATATTGAAAGAAGAACAGTTGAATTGCAGTAGGTATATACATATACTCAATAGTTAAATTAAAAATATTAATGCAAAAGAACAGAAATAATAATAAAAAGTAATGAGATGGTGTTCATGGGTTCAATGTCCGTTCAAAAATCGGATGGCAGAGGGGAAGAAGCTGTTCCTGAATCGTTGAGTGTGTGTCTTCAGGCTCCTATACCTCCTCCCTGATGGCAGAGGGGAAGAAGCTGTTCCTGAATCGTTGAGTGCGTGTCTTCAGGCTCCTGTACCTCCTCCCTGATGGCAGAGGGGAAGAAGCTGTTCCCAAATTGCTGAGTGTGTGTCTTCAGGCTCCTGTACCTCCTCCCTGATGGCAGAGGGGAAGAAGCTGTTCCTGAATCGTTGAGTGTGTGTCTTCAGGCTCCTGTACCTCCTCCCTGATGGCAGAGGGGAAGAAGCTGTTCCCGAATCGCTGAGTGTGTGTCTTCAGGCTCCTGTACCTCCTCCCTGATGGCAGAGGGGAAGAAGCTGTTCCTGAATCGTTGAGTGTGTGTCTTCAGGCTCCTGTACCTCCTCCCTGATGGCAGAGGGGAAGAAGCTGTTCCTGAATCATTGAGTGTGTGTCTTCAGGCTCCTATACCTCCTCCCTGATGGCAGAGGGGAAGAAGCTGTTCCTGAATCGTTGAGTGTGTGTCTTCAGGCTTCTGTACCTCCTCCCTGATGGCAGAGGGGAAGAATCTGTTCCTGAATCACTGAGTGTGTGTCTTCAGGCTCCTGTACCTCCTTCCTGATGGCAGAGGGGAAGAAGCTGTTCCTGAATCGTTGAGAGAGTGTCTTCAGGCTCCTATACCTCCTCCCTCATGGTAGCAATGAGACGAGGGCACATCCTGGGTGGTGGGAGTCCTTACTGAGGCATCGCTCCTTGAAGATGTCTTAGATACTGTGGAGGCTGGTGCCCGTGATGGACAAAATAAATTTTCTGTTGAATATTGAGAGATAGACTCATAGAAAGTTCATAGACAGACTGATAGAAAGTTCAATAGATTGATAGATCGATAGAGTGATAGACCGATAGATAGATAGATAGATAGATAGATAGACAGACAGCGAGAGAGATAGGGAGACAGATAGATAAATAGATAGATAGATACATAGACATCAACAGGCAGAATAGATAGAGAGACAGATAGATAGATAAACAGGCAGAGAGACAGATAGACAGACATAGATAGATAGATAGATAGATAGAAAGACAGGCAGAGAGAGAGAGACAGATAGACAGATAGATTGCTCGACAGATGGTTGATTAGATAAATTGGTAGATAGATAATTAGATAGATAGATAGATTGTTAGGCAAATAGAGAGATAGAAAGATGGATAGATTAGGAGCAACACACACAAAATGCTGGAAGAACTCAGCAGGTCAGGCAGCATCTTTGGAAGTGAATACACAGTCTACGTCCCAGGCCAAGATCCTTCATGTGGACTAGAATGGAAGTGGGGAAGAACCCAGCATTACGCCATGAGATATAGGAGCAGAATTTGGCTATTTCACTCACCGAGTCAGCTTCACCATTTCATCAAGGCTGAGCGGACTTGACGGGGCAAATGGCCTAATAAGAAGGTGGGGGAGGGGAAGATAGAAGCTCATAGGTGGAGCCGTGGGTGGGGGGAAGGAGGGGGATGACCTCCTTCCTGGGAGTATCTGGGAGGCGATAGGCGGGAAAGGGAAAGGGCAGGAGAAGAAGGAGTCTGGTTGGAGAGGAGAGTAGACCATAGGGAGCAGGAAAGGAGGTGGGGCACTGGGGAGGGGGGGGCAGAATGAGGAACTGAAGAGCGAAGGGGAAGGGGGGGGTTGTAGTTTACCATAACTTAGAAAAATGATAATTAGGAAGCATGTACCATTCAGAAATGAGGAAAACTGCTGAAATTTTGAGGTTTCTGTACCTCCTCCCTGATGGTAGTATTGAATTTAATTGAATGAGGAGGGGCGGGGATTCCACTGAAATCTATCAAATGTTCAAAGGCCCAGATAGAGTGGATGTGGAGAGGATGTTTCCTATAGTGGGGGAGTCTAGGACCAGAGGACACAGATAGAGTGGATGTGGAGAGGATGTTTCTTATAGTGTGGGAGTCTAGGACCAGAGGACACAGATAGAGTGGATGTGGAGAGGATGTTTCCTATAGTGGGGGAGTCTAGGACCAGAGAGCACAGATAGATTGGATGTGGAGAGGATGTTTCCTATAGTGGGGGAGTCCAAGACCAGAGGACACAGATAGAGTGGATGTGGAGAGGATGTTTCCTATAGTGGGGGAGTCTAGGACCAGAGAGCACAGATAGAGTGGATGTGGAGAGAATGTTTCCTATAGTGTGGGAGTCTAGGACCAGAGGACACAGATAGAGTGGATGTGGAGAGGATGTTTCCTATAGTGGGGGAGTCTAGGACCAGAGGACACAGATAGAGTGGATGTGGAGAGGATGTTTCCTATAGTGGGGGAGTCTAGGACCAGAGAGCACAGATAGATTGGATGTGGAGAGGATGTTTCCTATAGTGGGGGAGTCCAAGACCAGAGGACACAGATAGAGTGGATGTGGAGAGGATGTTTCCTAAAGTGGGGGAGTCTAGGACCAGAGGACACAGATAGAGTGGATGTGGAGAGGATGTTTCCTATAGTGAGGGAGTCTAGGACCAGAGGACACAGATAGAGTGGATGTGGAGAGGATATTTCCTGTAGTGGGGGAGTCTAGGACCAGAGGACACAGATAGAGTGGATGTGGAGAGGATGTTTCCTATAGTGGGGGAGTCTAGGACCAGAGGACACAGATAGAGTGGATGTGGAGAGGATGTTTCCTATAGTCGGGAGTCTAGGACCAGAGGACACAGATAGAGTGGATGTGGAGAGGATGCTTCCTATAGTGGGGAGTCTAGGACCAGAGGACACAGACGGAGTGGATGTGGAGAGGATGTTTCCTATAGTGGGGGAGTCTAGGACCAGAGGACACAGATAGAGTGGATGTGGAGAGGATGTTTCCTATAGTGGGGGAGTCTAGGACGAGAGGGCACAGATGGAGTGGATGTGGAGAGGATGTTTCCTATAGTGGGGGAGTCTAGGACCAGAGGACACAGATAGAGTGGATGTGGAGAGGACGTTTCCAATAGTGGGGGAGTCTAGGACCAGAGGGCACAAATAGAGTGGATGTGGAGAGGATGCTTCCTATAGTGGGGGACTCTAGGACCAGAGGACACAGATAGAGTGGATGCGGAGAGGATGTTTCCTATAGTGGGAGAGTCTAGGACCAGAGGACACAGATAGAGTGGATGTGGAGAGGATGTTTCCTATAGTGGGGGAGTCTAGGACCAGAGGACACAGATAGAGTGGATTTGGAGAGGATGTTTCCTATAGTGGGGGAGACTGGGACGAGAGGGCACAGATAGAGTGGATGTGGAGAGGATGTTTCCTATAGTGGGGGAGTCTGGGACGAGAGGGCACAGATAGAGTGGATGTGGAGAGGATGTTTCCTATAGTGGGAGAGTCTAGGACCAGAGGACACAGATAGAGTGGATGTGGAGAGGATTCCTATAGTGGGAGAGTCTAGGACCAGAGGACACAGATAGAGTGGATGTGGAGAGGATGTTTCCTATAGTGGGAGAGTCTAGGACCAGAAGACACAGATGGAGTGGATGTGCAGAGGATGTTTCCTATAGTGGGGGAGTCCAGGATCAGAGGACACAGATAGAGTGGATGTAGAGAGGATGTTTCCTATAGTGAGGGAGTCTAGGACCAGAGGACACAGATAGAGTGGATCTGGAGAGGATGTTTCCTATAGTGGGGGAGTCTAGGACCAGAGGACACAGAGAGAGTGGATGTGGAGAGGATGTTTCCTATAGTGGGGGAGTCTAGGACCAGAGGACACAGATAGAGTGGATGCGGAGAGGATGTTTCCTATAGTGGGGGAGTCTAGGACCAGAGGACACAGATAGAGTGGATGTGGAGAGGATGTTTCCTATAGTGGGGGAGTCTAGGACCAGAGGACCCAGATAGAGTGGATGTGGGGAGGATGTTTCCTGTGGTGGGGGAGTCTAGGACCAGAGGGCACAGATAGAGTGGATGTGGAGAGGATGTTTCCTATAGTGGGGGAGTCTAGGACCAGAGGACACAGAGAGAGTGGATGTGGAGAGGATGTTTCCTATAGTGGGGGAGTCTAGGACCAGAGGACCCAGATAGAGTGGATGTGGGGAGGATGTTTCCTGTGGTGGGGGAGTCTAGGACCAGAGGACCCAGATAGAGTGGATGTTGGGAGGATGTTTCCTATAGTAGAGGAGTCTAGGACCAGAGGATACAGATAGAGTGGATGTGGGGAGGATGTTTCCTGTGGTGGGGGAGTCTACAGTCTGAGAGAGACAGTCCCGGGAGGCCATCTGGCTGGAGGGGATCAGGACGACGGGAATTGGATGAGATTCCGAGGCACACTGGCAGGGCGGGTGGAAGGTTGGCCGCTGGGGAATCGGAACTGATGAGAGGGAAGGCCAGGGGGAGCGGGGGGGTTTGGAAAGTGAACAGGGGTGTCTCACAGTAAAATCTGTTTCATGCCAGTCTCCGAGACGGGCTTTACTCCAGATCTGAGGGAGCATAAAAAAACACAAGATAAAGAAGACAATAATAATAAAAAACACAATAAATTTAAATACACGAGATAGCTTATATACAGGCAGAGAGACAGATAGACAGACAGGCATACCTTATCGAACCCGAAGGAAACCGGGTTTCATTACAGTCGCAATAACCAAGAATGGTGAAGAAATATAGCAATATAAAACCACAAATAATTAAATAATAATAAGTAAGTTATGCCAAGTGGAAATAAGTCCAGGACCAGCCTATTGGCTCAGGGTGTCTGACACTCTGAGGGAGGAGTTGTAAAGTTTGATGGCCACAGGTAGGAATGACTTCCTGTGACGCTCAGTGTTACATCTCGGTGGAATGAGTCTCTGGCTGAATGTACTCCTGTGCCTAACCAGTACATTATGGAGTGGATGGGAGTCATTGTCCAAGAAGGCATGCAACTTGGACAGCATCCTCTTTTCAGACACCACCGTCAGAGAGTCCAGTTCCACCCCCACAACATCACTGGTCTTACGAATGAGTTTGTTGATTCTGTTGGTGTCTGCTACCCTCTGTTGTGTGTCCATACAGTGACGCTGGGCACAGGAGTGTCTGTACACAAGGTGACTCTGACAGGAAATGAGAAAGTAGTGGTGGTTGGGTGTGTGGAGGGGTGGGTCAGTGGGTGATTGGGGGTGTGGAGGGATGGGTCAGTGGGTGATTGGGGGGGTGTAGAGGGGAGGGTCAGTGGGTGGGGGTGTTGATGAGCCTCACTACCCTGGAAAAGGAACTGTTTTTGAGTCTGGTGGTCCCGATGTGGATGTTACATAGCCTCCTCCCCAATGGGAGTGGAACAGACAGTCGTGAGCAAGGTAGGTGGGATCCTTCATGATGTTACCGGCCCTGTTCTGTAATTAAAATTTAATAAAGAAGAAGTAGGCCCAAATCCGGTGGGGCTGAGAACGTGACGGCGGTTGGGGGCAAGGCATAGTCACCGGTTTCAACCAGACCCAGCTCGCGAAAGTTTTGCGAGGAGTTGGAGTAATTGAAATTCTGCTGGAGTGTTTTGGACCTCGTTCTCGCAGGCTCTCGTTTTTCCGATGCGATGCCGCCTGTCCTGCGATTATATTGTACGGCAGGGAGATGTAATCAAGGAGAAAGCACCATAAAATATTAATCATAACAAACAAATCAAAAAAAAAAAATGAGATAAATCTAAAACGGTCAAGGTAGGCTCATAAAGAGGCAATTGACACACACCAACTTCAAACCCAAGCTGATCTGCATATGCAAATGCATGCTAATTGACCTCATCAGTGATGCAAATTCCCCAGAAAAGCTCTTCACAGGATGATAAACAAATCCTTAACCCTACAAGCTCCATGTACCTATCTAAAAGCCTATCGTATCCGCCTCCACCACCGTAGCCGGCAGCCCATTCCACACACTCACCACTCTCTGTGTAAAAAACTTACCCCTGACATCTCCTCTGTACCTACTCCCCAGCACCTTAAACCTGTGTCCTCTCATGGCAACCATTTCAGCCCTGGGAAAAAGCCTCTGACTATCAACACGATCAATGCCTCTCATCATCTTGTACACCTCTACCAGGTCACCTCTCATCCTCCGTCAGTCCAAGGGAAAAAGGCCGAGTTCGCTCAACCTATTCTCATAAGGCATGCTCCCCAATCCAGGCAACATCCCTGTAAATCTCCTCTGTACCCTTTCTATGGCTTCCACGTCCCTGCTGTACTGAGGCGACCAGAACTGAGCACGGTACTCCAAGTGGGGTCTGATTACTGTGCTCAGTTCTGGTTGCCTCACTACAGGAAGGACGTGAACACAGGAAAATTATAAATTATAAATGTCAGGTCAATATGACTACTAATTAAAAACTCAGAATCAGGTTCAATGCCACCAACATAGGTTGTGAAATTTGTTAAGTACCCCTCAACCATCAGGAAGGAGGTACAGGAGCCTCAGGACCCACACCACCAGGTTCAGAAACAGTTATTACCCCTCAACCATCAGGACGAAGGTACAGGAGCGTCAGGACCCACACCACCAGGTTCAGGAACAGTTATTTCCCCTCAACCATCAGGAAGGAGGTACAGGAGCATCAGGACCCACACCACCAGGTTCAGGAACAGCTATTACCCCTCAACCATCAGGAAGGAGGTACAGGAGCCTCAGGACCCACACCACCAGGTTCAGGAACAGTTATTTCCCCTCAACCATCAGGAAGGAGGTACAGGAGCCTCAGGACCCACACCACCAGGTTCAGGAACAGTTATTTCCCCTCAACCATCAGGAAGGAGGTACAGGAGCCTCAGGACCCACACCACCAGGTTCAGGAACAGTTATTACTCTCTCAATCATCAGGAAGGAGGTACAGGAGCCTCAGGACCCACACCACCAGGTTCAGGAGCAGTTATTACTCTCTCAACCATCAGGAAGGAGGTACAGGAGCCTCAGGACCCACACCACCAGGTTCAGGAGCAGTTATTACCCCCTCAACCATCAGGAAGGAGGTACAGGAGCCTCAGGACCCACACCACCAGGTTCAGGAGCAGTTATTACTCTCTCAACCATCAGGGTCCTGAACCAGAGGTGATAACTTCACTCAGCCTAACACTGGACTGTTCCCACAGCCTGCAGTACTGTGCAAAAGACTTAGCTGAGTTCTGTGGTTTCAGATGACATGGCCTCCACTGAGCCCTAATCAGAATCAGGTTTATTATTCCTGGGACGTGTCGTGAAATTTGTTAAATTAGTGGCAGCAGTACAATGCCGTACGTGATTAACATAGAGAAAAAAATCAATTACGGTCAGTATATATATTTACTGTTGTTGATATATCTATCTTGCTCTCATATATATATAAGTGTGTGTGTGTGTGTGAGACCTCCGTTAGTCTCGAGAGACTAAGCCAGGGCAAGGGTTTTTTTTTAAATGGGAGACCAGCAGTTGCCCAAGCTGCAGGCCTTCCCCTCTCCACGCCATCGATGTTGTCCAAGGGAAGGGCACTAGGACTCATAGTTTGGCACCGGTGTCGTCGCAGAGCAATGTGTGGTTAAGAGCCTTGCTCAAGGACACAAACACGCTGCCTCAGCTGAGGCTCAAACCAGTGACCTTCAGATCACTAGACCGAAGCCTTATCCACTAGGCCACGCACCGACACACACACACACACACACACACACACACACACACACAGTGCAGAGATAAAGTAGATAAATTAAAAATAGTGCAGAAACAGAAATCATAGGAAAAAGCACTCAAACTAACTAAAAACTAATGTGGCTCGAAGGCTGAAAAGCAGTGACCCGTATCTCGATCCTTGGAAGTGCGTCTATCTATGTCAGGAATCTTCTGTCCCGGAACGTGGGCTGAGATTGGCAGAGAGTGTCGTCGCCCTGGTGTTTCCAACAGGGCTTGACAAGAGTGAAACGAATGGACAGGAGTTAACTAAGATGACAGAGAAAATCCTCCCCCCAACAATTGGTCAGAAGGTGTGTGCATTCTGGCGGGTGTGAATGCCGTCTCCTTTCAGCTGCCCTCCCGCGAGAGCAGCCTCCACCCCCGGGCGGTGTACGCGGTTGACACCGGGCAGTAAGTGCAGGCCTTACCAACGACGTCCATGGCCCAGACATGAGTAAGTAACACGCTGAGCTGATTAAAGAGTCACAGACCACTACAGCACAGGAACAGGCCTTTCGGCCCATCTACTCCGTGCCCAACTATAAATCCGCCGGCTCCCATCGACACCACCCCCGCACCGTAGCCTTCCGTACCTCCATGTATTCATCCAAACTCCTCCTAGTTCTTCCCCACACCGCGGTAGCAGGCCCTAACGTGCTAAGAAGGCCGCGCCGCCAGATTACGCTGCTCCTCCGCGCGTCTTTGGAGAGTGGGAGGAAACCTGGGGAGACGGGGAGAACCCACTGAGGGGAGGGGGGAGCGCCCAAGCTCCTTCTCACCTGTGGCAGGAGTTGAGCCTCGGCCGCAGGCGATGCGCTAACCGGGAGGCTACCACGCGGTTCACAATCCAACCCACCTTCCCCGCTTCCGCTAGAGAAAGTGCTCAAAATTCAAATCTGTGGAATGATAACAAGATCAGGGTAAGATTGACCAAGCTGCAGAAGACAACAGACCGTGCCAATGGAAGTACAGAAAGTAGCCATAAATAACTGAGTTAGCAAGTTCCACGACGCACGCCGGTGATGACGAACCTGTTCCTGATTCCGAGAACGTGAGACAAAGTGTGGGAACACGTCAGGGCCAGTGAGTGACGTTGTCTTCTTCGCCGATCCTCTTCACCGACTCACCGTTCCTCGGCGAATGCCAACAAGGAACCCAATCTGAAGGTGACGTGCCCTGATGAGTTCTCCCAGGGTCCTCACCTCGCTGTGGTGGGAGAGGCTGAGGCCCAAAGAGCGGCGGCCTCTGAAGTTAGGCCCTCTGGTGCTCACCTCCTGGTAGGGTCACCCATTGGCGGTGAGGTCAAGGGGGAGGTTCCGGGCAAAGGGCGGAGAGCGATCAGAATCCCATTCAATATCTCCGGTGTGAAGTTTGTGGTCTTATAGTTGGCAGTGCAATGCAATACCTGGTAACTGAGAAAAAACGCACACAAAGTATATATGCAGGTGTCCCCGCTTTATGAATGTTTGCTTTACGCCCCTGCGCTTTTATAAAGCACCTACATTGGTACCCTGTTTTCACATCACGAAGAGGATTTTCGCTTTTACGGAACTTTCTCCCGTATGAATTAATGGTTCTTCGCTTTACGCCATTTCGGCTAAAGAAAGGTTTCATAGGAACGCTCTACCTTTGTAAAGGGGGAGGGACAAGTACATATTAAATAATTAAATTAAGTAAGTAGTACAAAAAATAGAAATAAAATTCAGAAATCCGACAGCAGAGGGGAAGAAGCTGTTCCTGAATCGTTGAGTGTGTGTCTTCAGGCTCCTGTACCTCCTCCCTGATGGCAGAGGGGAAGAAGCTGTTCCTGAATCGTAGAGTTTGTGTCTTCAGGCTCCTGTACCTCCTCCCTGATGGCAGAGGGGAAGAAGCTGTTCCTGAATCGTTGAGTGTGTGTCTTCAGGCTCCTGTACCTCCTCCCTGATGGCAGAGGGGAAGAAGCTGTTCCTGAATCGTTGAGTGTGTGTCTTCAGGCTCCTGTACCTCCTCCCTGATGGCAGAGGGGAAGAAGCTGTTCCTGAATCGTTGAGTGTGTGTCTTCAGGCTCCTGTACCTCCTCCCTGATGGCAGGGGGAAGAAGCTGTTCCTGAATCACTGAGTGTGTGTCTTCAGTCTCCTGTACCCCCTCCCTGATGGCAGAGGGGAAGAAGCTGTTCCTGAATCGTTGAGTGTGTGTCTTCAGGCTCCTGTACCTCCTCCCTGATGGCAGAGGGGAAGAAGCTGTTCCTGAATCGTTGAGTGTGTGTCTTCAGGCTCCTGTACCTCCTCCCTGATGGCAGAGGGGAAGAAGCTGTTCCTGAATCGTTGAGTGTGTGTCTTCAGACTCCTGTACCTCCTCCCTGATGGCAGAGGGATGAAGCTGTTCCTGAATCGTTGAGTGAGTGTCTTCAGACTCCTGTATCTCCTCCCTGATGGCAGAGGGGAAGCTGTTCCTGAATCATTGAGTGTGTGTCTTCAGGCTCCAGTACCTCCTCCCTGATGGCAGAGGGGAAGAAGCTGTTCCTGAATTGCTGAGTGTGTGTCTTCAGGCTCCTGTACCTCCTCCATGATGGCAGTGGGATGAAGCTGTTCCTGAATCGTTGAGTGTGTGTCTTCAGGCTCCTGTACCTCCTCCCTGATGGCAGAGGGATGAAGCAGTTCCTGAATCGTTGAGTGAGTGTCTTCAGGCTCCTGTACCTCCTCCCTGATGGCAGAGGGATGAAGCTGTTCCTGAATCGTTGAGTGTGTGTCTTCAGGCTCCTGTGCCTCCTCCCTGATGGCAGAGGGGAAGAAGCTGTTCCTGAATCGTTGAGTGTGTGTCTTCAGGCTCCTGTACCTCCTCCCTGATGGCAGAGGGGAAGAAGCTGTTCCTGAATCGTTGAGTGTGTGTCTTCAGGCTCCTGTACCTCCTCCCTGATGGCGGAAGGGAAGAAGCTGTTCCTGAATCGTTGAGTGTGTGTCTTCAGGCTCCTGTGCCTCCTCCCTGATGGCAGAGGGGAAGAAGCTGTTCCTGAATCGTTGAGTGTGTGTCTTCAGGCTCCTGTACCTCCTCCCTGATGGCAGAGGGGAAGAAGCTGTTCCTGAATCGTTGAGTGTGTGTCTTCAGGCTCCTGTACCTCCTCTCTGATGGCAGAGGGGAAGAAGCTGTTCGTGAATCGTTGAGTGTGTGTCTTCAGGCTCCTGTACCTCCTCCCTGATGGCAGAGGGGAAGAAGCTGTTCCTGAATCGTTGAGTGTGTGTCTTCAGGCTCCTGTACCTCCTCCCTGATGGCAGAGGGGAAGAAGCTGTTCCTGAATCGTTGAGTGTGTGTCTTCAGGCTTCTGTACCTCCTCCCTGATGGCAGAGGGGAAGAAGCTGTTCCTGAATCGTTGAGTGTGTGTCTTCAGGCTCCTGTGCCTCCTCCCTGATGGCAGAGGGGAAGAAGCTGTTCCTGAATCGTTGAGAGTGTGTCTTCAGGCTTCTGTATCTCCTCCCCGATGGCAGAGGGGAAGAAGCTGTTCCTGAATCGCTGAGTGTGTGTATTCAGGCTCCTATACCTCCTCCCTGATGGCAGAGGGGAAGAAGCTGTTGCTGAATCACTGAGTGTGGGTCTTCAGGCTCCTGTACCCCCTCCCTAAGAAGAGGTCATGGCCTGGGTGATGACGGAAGCTGCCTTTTTTGCGAAGGGGTCCCGGAGAGGCCAGTGCCCCCGAAGCAGCTGATGGAGTTTACAACTCTCTACCCGAAGGCGGGGGGCGGGGGAGGCTGGAGCGGGGAAGGGCTCCTGGGTCGCCTTGCAATTCATGCCACTGGACCCCGATCTGTCAAGGACAACCACTCACCCCGCCCACCACCACACCACTTTAAACAAAGTCACGCACAGGCGTCCTCCGTCGAGGGAATGCCCCCTACCATCCCAGTTATCTGCATCTCGGGTTGGCCTCTGCAACTTCCGAAAGACCCACTCGTCGAAGACCCCCCTCTGGAGGAGCCTCGAGGCGCACCGAGAAACTTTGCTGATAAACTTACCTTGGGCTTTGTACTTCGGACTACTCCCAGTGGATCCCTCCTAACCCGACACCACCCATCCACCCAGCTGCCCCTTCCTATCACCTCCCTGAATCCTGCTTACCGAAGGGGTTTGTTGTTTGCAAGCGCAGCGGCTGCATTATTTGTTTCCCCTCTCTTGCGCTCATTTTGAATCATTTTGCTAAAAGTGCCTAATTGAATTGGCCCGAGGGTTTCTGTTTTCTGTTTTATTACCCGTTGGAGTATGCAGTGGAGGCGAATTGTACAGGGGCTCTTTATGCAATTTGAGAGGCAGTTTCTTGAAAAATAAATATAGATTTATGCCAACAAAAGGATTAAAAAAAGGTTTAGAGCCTTAGCTTGTATCCTTATGCATGATGTTCAGTGTTATTGAGCCCTCTGGCTAGATTCTCACAGGCTGGATTCAGTCAGCTGGTAAATCGTTTTTTTTTCCCCTCTCGCCTGCTAATCCACTTCCATCAGACTCTGCAGAGGGAAACTGATTTTTTTTCCACCCAGATAGACAGTGGGGCGCAAGTGAAGGTCCCCGCGACGTCGGCAGAAGGCGAATCGAGACCGCGAGACGTTGGGGTAGAATCAGTCAGCCCATCGAGTCTGCTCCCGCTATTCCGTCGGGGCTGAATTATTAACCCCCCCCCCCCCGACCCCGTTCTTCCCTTCTCCCCGTAATGTTTCTCGCCCTGACGAGTCAAGGGTCTATCGACCTCCGCTTTAAATACACCCAGTGACTCGGCCTCCACAGCCGTCTGTGGCAGTGAATTCCACAGATTCACCGCAAACTGGCTAAAGAAATTCCTCCTCATCTCTGTTCTGAAGGACGTCCCTCTATTATGAAGCAGTACCCTCTGGTCCTAGACTCCCCCATTATAGGAAACATCCTCTCCACATCCACTCTATCTGTGTCCTCTGGTCCTAGACTCCCCCACTATAGGAAACATCCTCTCCACATCCACTCTATCTGTGTCCTCTGGTCCTAGACTCCCCCACTCTGGAAACATCCTCTCCACATCCACTCTATCTGTGTCCTCTGGTCCTAGACTCCTCTACTATAGGAAACATCCTCTCCACATCCACTCTATCTGTGTCCTCTGGTCCTAGACTCCCCCATTATAGGAAACATCCTCTCCACATCCACTCTATCTGTGTCCTCTGGTCCTAGACTCCTCTACTATAGGAAACATCCTCTCCACATCCACTCTATCTGTGTCCTCTGGTCCTAGACTCCCCCATTATAGGAAACATCCTCTCCACATCCACTCTATCTGTGTCCTCTGGTCCTAGACTTCCCCACAATGGGAAACATCCTCTCCACATCCACTCTATCTGTGCCCTCTGGTCCTAGACTCCCCCACTATAGGAAATATCCTCTCCACATCCACTCTATCTGTGTCCTCTGGTCCTAGACTTCCCCACAATGGGAAACATCCTCTCCACATCCACTCTATCTGTACCCTCTGGTCCTAGACTCCCCCACAATAGGAAACATCCTCTCCACATCCACTCTATCTGTGTTCTCTGGTCCTAGACTCTCCCACTGTAGGAAACATCCTCTCCACATCCACTCTATCTGTGTTCTCTGGTCCTAGACTCTCCCACTATAGGAAACATCCTCTCCACATCCACTCTATCTGTGTCCTCTGGTCCTAGACTTCCCCACAATGGGAACTATCCTCTCCACATCCACTCTATCTGTGTCCTCTGGTCCTAGACTTCCCCACAATGGGAGCTATCCTCTCCACATCCACTCTATCTGTGCCCTCTGGTCCTGGACTCCCTCAATATTGGGGGATTGGGGGTGTGGAGGGGTGGGTCAGTGGGTGGTTGGGGGTGTGGAGTGGTGAGTCAGTGGGTGATTGGGGGTGTGGAGCGGTGGGTCAGTGGGTGATTGGGGGTGTGTGGAGGGGTGGGTCAGTGGGTGATTGGGTGTGTGGAGGGGTTGGTCAGTGGGTGATTGGGTGTGTGGAGGGGTGGGTCAGTGGGTGATTGGGGGTGTGGAGGGGTGGGTCAGTAGGTGATTGGGTGTATGGAGGGGTGGGTCAGTGGGTGATTGGGGGTGTGTGGAGGGGTGGGTCAGTGGGTGATCGGATGTGTGGAGGGATGGGTCAGTGGGTGATTGGGTGTGTGGAGGGGTGGGTCAGTGGGTGATTGGGGGTGTGGAGGGGTGGGTCAGTGGGTGATTGGGGGTGTGTGGAGGGGTTGGTCAGTGGGTGATTGGGTGTGTGGAGGGGTGGGTCAGTGGGTGATTGGGTGTATGGAGGGGTTGGTCAGTGGGTGATTGGGGGTGTGTGGAGGGGTGGGTCAGTGGGTGATTGGATGTGTGGAGGGATGGGTCAGTGGGTGATTGGGTGTGTGGAGGGGTGGGTCAGTGGGTGATTGGGGGTGTGGAGGGGTGGGTCAGTGGGTGATTGGGGGTGTATGGAGGGGTTGGTCAGTGGGTGATTGGGGGTGTGGAGGGGTGGGTCAGTGGGTGATTGGGGGTGTGGAGGGGTGGGTCAGTGGGTGGTTGGGGGTGTGGAGGGGTGGGTCAGTGGGTGGAGGTGTTGATCAGCCTCACTGCTTGGGGAAAGTCACTGTTTTTGAGTCTGGTGGTCCTGGTGTGGATGCTGCATGGCCTCCTCCCCGATGGGAGTGGGACAGACAGTCCGTGAGCAGGGTGGGTGGGATCCTTCATGATGTTACTGGCCCCTTTCTGTATCTGTGTCTGTGATTGGGTGGGTAGGCCGGTGCTGGTGATACGTCAGGCAGTTTTGACTCCCCGTTGTAGAGAATTGCTGCCCTCCGCGGTCCAGTTAATGAACCGGGCAGTGATGCAGCTCATTAGGCCGTACCCTTCTGGGCGATGGGAGTATGGATGAGTTCTGCCATTCTAATTGAAACCATTCTCGTTCAGATCGGATTCAGATTTATTTGTATCACACCTGTCGCAACATACAGTGAAATACCTCATTTGCATTGACAGCCACCTCCCCTAGGGTTGGGCTGGGCATGGCTGGCAAGTGGCGGCCACACGGTGTGCCCGCCCTGCTTGGCAGAATAACACAGAGCACAGCAAGCAACAGAACGACAATAGTGCAAGAAACACCACCCCCCCCCCACCCGCCGGCCCGTGCACACGGACAGCCCTCCAACTCCAAGGCAGCCCTCTGGCCTCCAGTCTCCAGGCTTTGGCTAATGGGGTTCGACTCCCCCCCAGCCCAGGCTAGCTGATGACAGGACTCCGAACCCCTGGCTCGAAACCTGGGCACGCCGGCTGACTCCTGCTCGCATTGACATCTGAACTCAGGGGCCCTGGACAGCCTGACTTCCATGGCCTGACGTCCACATCGTCGGCCTCCGAGCTCAGAACAGAGGCCTAGGCTCTGTATGTTCTTCATTGTCGGCCTTCAAGCCCAGAGCAGAAGCCTAGACTCCGTATGCTCTTCATCTTCCCTCCATGTCACAGGCCTCCGAGCTCAGAGCAGAGGCCTGGACTCTTTTATTTTCTTCATACCTCGTCCATGTCACAGGCCTTCGAGCTCGGAGCAGAAGCCTAGACTCTTTTATTTTCTTCATACCTCGTCCATGTCACAGGCCTTCGAGCTCGGAGCAGAGGCCTGGACTCTGTACGTTCTTCATCACCCATCCACATCGCTGGTCTTTGAGCATGGAGCAGAGACCTAGACTCCGTATGTTCTTTATCTCCTATCCACATCGCCAGCCTTCGAGCTCAGAACAGAGGCCTAGACTCTGCTCTTCAACTTCCCTCCATGTAACAGGCCTTCGAGCTCGAGCAGAGGCCTAGTCTCTTTATTTTCTTCATAACTCGTCCATGTTGCCTGCCTTGGAGCTCGGAGCAGAGGCCTAGACTATGTAGGCTGTTCATCGTCCCTCCATGTCACAGGCCTTTGAGCTTGGAGCGAAGGCCCGGACTCCACATATTCTTCCTTACACCCCCATATCGCTGGCCTTCGAGCATGGAGCAGAGGCCTAGTCTCTTTATTTTCTTCATACCTTGTCCATGTCACAGGCCTTTGAGCTTGGAGTGAAGGCCCGGACTCCATACATTCTTCCTCACACCCTCATACCGCCGGCCTTCGAGCATGGAGCAGAGGCCTAGTCTCTTTATTTTCTTCATACCTTGTCCATGTCACAGGCCTTTGAGCTTGGAGTGAAGGCCCGGACTCCATACATTCTTCCTCACACCCTCATACCGCCGGCCTTCGAGCATGGAGCAGAGGCCTAGTCTCTTTATTTTCTTCATACCTTGTCCATGTCACAGGCCTTTGAGCTTGGAGTGAAGGCCCGGACTCCATACATTCTTCCTCACACCCTCATACCGCCGGCCTTCGAGCATGGAGCAGAGGCCTAGACTCTGTACTCTCTTCCTCACTGATCCATGCCATCGGCCTTTGAGCTCAGAGCAGAGGCCTGGATTCCATAGGCTCTTCCTCACCCCTCCATGTTGCTGGCCTTCACAGTGACCAGAGGAATAAACTCTGGTGATCTCGTCGCTGGGCCTCACGTGCAGAGTTGAGGCCTCAGCTCCGGGATGAAAGGGTTTGGGCAAACTTCAAAGTTTATTGCTTTTGTTGGAGATCTGTACGTACCCAAGAGAGCCTATAGCATCATGAAGGATTTCCCCTCAGGAGACCGAGAGGAAAGAATAGACTCGAGGTGGAGTTAGAGGGAGGGAGGTGCTTGGGGAAAGTCACGGCTTTTGAGCCTGGTGCCTCTGGGCCTGTACTCGCTGTAGTTCAGAAGAACGAGGAGCGATCTCTTCGAAATCTGTCAGATACTGAGAGGCTTTGGTAGTGTGGCCACAGAGAGGGTGGTTCCTACGGTGGGAAGGTCTAGGAATAGCCTCAGGATAGACAAATGTCCCTTCACAGCAGAGGTGGGGAAGAACTACTTTGGCCAGAGGATGGTTACTGGTGGAATTTATTGCCACGGATGGCTGTGGAAGCCAAGTCACAGGGTCCATTTAACGCTCCTACCCTTTCTCCTACGGTCCACCCTTCTCTCCTAACACTTAACTCTGACGTCTCCTCGAAACTTCCCAACAATTGCCTTAAAATTGTGCCCCCTTGTATTAGCCGTTTCCAACCCAGAGAAAAAGTCTCTGGATATCCACTCGATCTGGGCCTCTTATCATCTTCAACACCTCTATTAAGTCACCTCTCATCCTCCTCCACGCCGAAGGGCAGAACTCCAGCTCGCACAACCTGTCCTCCTAAAACAAGCTCTCTAAGCCAGGCAGCATCCTGGTGAATCTCCTCTGCACCCTCTCTAATCCAGGCAGCATCCTGGTGAATCTCCTCTGCTCCCTCTCTAATCCAGGCAGCAGCCTGGTGAATCTCCTCTGCACCCTCTCTATTCCAGGCAGCATCCGGGTGAATCTCCTCTGCACCCTCTCTAATACAGGCAGCGTCCTGGTGAATCTCCTCTGCACCCTCTCTAATCCAGGCAGCGTCCTGGTGAATCCCCTGCACCCTCTCTAATCCAGACAGCATCCTGGCGAATCTCCTCTGCATTCTCTCTAATCCACAATGGGAACTATCCTCTCCACATCCACTCTGTCTGTGCCCTCTGGTCCTAGACACCCCCACTATAGGAAACATCTTCTCCACATCCTCTCTATCTGGGTCCTCTGGTCCTAGACTGCCCCACTATAGGAAACATCATCTGCACATCCACTCTATCGGTGTCCTCTGGTCCTAGACTCCCTCACTATAGGAAATATCCTCTCCACATCCACTCTACCTGTGTCCTCTGGTCCTGGACTCCGCACTATAGAAAACATTCTCTCCACATCCACTCTATCTGTGTCCTCTGGCCCTAGACTCCCCCACTATAGGAAACTTCCTCTTCACATCTAATCTATCTGTGTCCTCTGGTCCTAGACTCCCCCAATATAGGAAACATCCTCTCCACATCCACTCTACCTGTGCCCTCTGGTCCTAGACACCCCCACTATAGGGGACATCCTCTCCACATCCACTCTATCTGTGCCCTCTGGTCCTAGACACACCCACTATAGGAAACATCCTCTGCACATCCACTGTATCTGTGTCCTCTGGTCCTAGACTCTCTCACTATAGGGGACATCCTCTCCACATCCACTCTATCTGTGTCCTCTGGTCCTAGACTCCCACACTATTGGAAACATCCTCTCCACATCCACGCTATCAGTGTCCTCTGGTCCCGGACTCCCCACTATAGAAAACATTCTCTCCACATCCACTCTATCTGTGTCCTCTGGCCCTAGACTCCCCCACTATAGGAAACTTCCTCTTCACATCTACTCTATCTGTGTCCTCTGGTCCTAGACTCCCCCAATATAGGAAACATCCTCTCCACATCCACTCTACCTGTGCCCTCTGGTCCTAGACACCCCCACTATAGGAAACATCCTCTCCACATCCACTCTATCTGTGTCCTCTGGTCCTGGACTCCCCCGCTACAGAAAACATCCGCTCCACACCCACTCTATCTGTGTCCTCTGGTCCTAGACTCCCCCACTATAGAAAACATCCTCTCCACATCCACTCTATCTGTGTCCACTGGTCCTGGACTCCCCCACTATAGGAAACTTCCTCTTCACATCTACTCTATCTGTGTCCTCTGGTCCTAGACACCCCCACTATAGAAAACATTCTCTCCACATCCACTCTATCTGTGTCCTCTGGTCCTGGACTCCCCCCGCTACAGAAAACATCCACTCCACACCCACTCTATCTGTGCCCTCTGGTCCTAGACTCCCTCACTATAGGAAACATCCTCTCCACATCCACTCTATCTGTGTCCTCTGGTCCTAGACTCCCCCCACTATAGGAAACATCCTCTGCACATCTACTCTATCTGTGCCCTCTGGTCCTAGACTCCCTCACTATAGGAAACATCCTCTCCACATCCACTCTATCTGTGTCCTCTGGTCCTGGACTCCCCCCGCTACAGAAAACATCTGCTCCACACGCACTCTGTCTGTGTCCTCTGGTCCAGGACTCCCCCACTATAGCAAATATCCTCTCCACATCCACTCTCTCTGTGCTCTCTGGTCCTAGACTCCCCCACTATAGGAAACATCCTCTCCTCATCCACTCTATCTGTGCCCTCTGGTCCTAAACTCCCCCACTATAGGAAACATCCTCTCCTCATCCACTCTATCTGTGCCCTCTGGTCCTAGACTGCCCCACTATAGGAAACATCCTCTCCACATCCACTCTATCTGTGTCCTCTGGTCCTAGAATCCCCCACTATATGAAACATCCTCTCCACATCCACTCTATCTGTGTCCTCTGGTCCTATATTCCGCCACAATAGGAAACTTTCTCTTCACATCTACTCTATCTGTGTCCTCTGGCCCTAGACTCCCCCACTATAGGAAACTTTCTCTTCACATCTACTCTATCTGTGTCCTCTGGTCCTAGAGTCCCCCACTATAGGAAACACCCACTCCACATCCTCTCTATCTGTGTCCAATGGTCCTGGACTCACCCACTATAGAAAACATCCTCTCCACATCCAGTCTATCTGTGCCCTCTGGTCCTAAACTCCCCCACTATAGGAAACATCCTCTCCTCATCCACTCTATCTGTGCCCTCTGGTCCTAGACTGCCCCACTATAGGAAACATCCTCTCCACATCCACTCTATCTGTGTCCTCTGGTCCTAGAATCCCCCACTATATGAAACATCCTCTCCACATCCACTCTATCTGTGTCCTCTGGTCCTAGAATCCCCCACTATATGAAACATCCTCTCCACATCCACTCTATCTGTGTCCGCTGGCCCTAGACTCCCCCACTATAGGAAACTTTCTCTTCACATCTACTCTATCTGTGTCCTCTGGTCCTAGAGTCCCCCACTATAGGAAACACCCACTCCACATCCTCTCTATCTGTGTCCAATGGTCCTGGACTCACCCACTATAGAAAACATCCTCTCCACATCCAGTCTATCTGTGTCCTCTGGTCCTAGACTCCCCCACTATAGGAAACATCCTCTCCACATCCACTCTATCTGTGTCCTCTGCTCCTAGTCTCCCCCACCATAGGAAACATCCTCACCACATCCACTCTATCTGTGTCCTCTGGTCCTAGACTCCCCCAATATAGGAAACATCCTCTCCACATCCACTCTCTCTGTGCCCTCTGGTCCTAGACTCCCCCACTATAGGAAACATCCTCTCCTCATCCACTCTATCTGTGCCCTCTGGTCCTAAACTCCCCCACTATAGGAAACATCCTCTCCACATCCACTCTATCTGTGTCCTCTGGCCCTAGACTCCCCCACTATAGGAAACTTTCTCTTCACATCTACTCTATCTGTGTCCTCTGGTCCTAGAGTCCCCCACTATAGGAAACACCCACTCCACATCCTCTCTATCTGTGTCCAATGGTCCTGGACTCACCCACTATAGAAAACATCCTCTCCACATCCAGTCTATCTGTGTCCTCTGGTCCTAGACTCCCCCACTATAGGAAACATTCTCTCCACATCCACTCTATCTGTGTCCTCTGCTCCTAGTCTCCCCCACCATAGGAAACGAAACATCCTCACCACATCCACTCTATCTGTGTCCTCTGCTCCTAGTCTCCCCCACTATAGGAAACATCCTCTCCACATCCACTCTATCTGTGTCCTCTGGCCCTAGACTCCCCCACTATAGGAAACTTCCTCTTCACATCTACTCTATCTGTGTCCTCTGGTCCTAGAGTCCCCCACTATAGGAAACACCCACTCCACATCCACTCTATCTGTGTCCTCTGGTCCTAGTCTCCCCCAACATAGGAAACATCCTCTCCACATCCACTCTATCTGTGGCCTGTCGACCTAGTCTCCCCCACCATAGGAATCATCCTCTCCACATCCACTCTATCTGTGTCCTCTGGCCGTAGACTCCCCCACTATGGGAAACTTCCTCTTCACATCTACTCTATCTGTGTCCCCTGGTCCTAGAGGCCCCCACTATAGGAAACACCCACTCCACATCCTCTCTATCTGGGACCTCTGGTCCGACTCCCTCATTATAGGAAACCTCCTCTGCACATCCATTCTATCTGTGTCCTCTGGTCCTAGACTCCCTCACTATAGGAAACATGCTCTCCACATCCACCCTATCTGTGTCCTCTGGTCCTAGACTCCCCCACTATAGGAAACATCCTCTCCACATCCACTCTATCTGTGCCCTCTTGTCCTAGACTTCCCCCATTATAGGAAACATTCTCTCCACATCCACTCTAACTGTGTCCTCTGGTCCTTGACTCCCCCACTATAGGAAACATCCTTTCCATATCCACTCAATCTGTGTCCTCTGGTCATAGACTCCCCCACTATCGGAAACATCCTCTCCGCATCCACTCTATCTGTGCCCTCTGGTCCTAGACTCCCCCACTATAGGAAACATCCTCTCCCCATCCACTCTAAATGTGCCCTCTGGTCCTAGACTCCCCCACTATAGGAAACATCCTCTCCACATCCACTCTATCTGTGTCCTCTGGTCCTAGACTCCCCCAATATAGGAAACATCCTCTCCACATCCACTCTACCTGTGCCCTCTGGTCCTAGACACCCCCACTATAGGAAACATCCTCTCCACATCCACTCTATCTGTGTCCTCTGGTCCTGGACTCCCCCCGCTACAGAAAACATCCACTCCACACCCACTCTATCTGTGCCCTCTGGTCCTAGACTCCCTCACTATAGGAAACATCCTCTCCACATCCACTCTATCTGTGTCCTCTGGTCCTAGACTCCCCCCACTATAGGAAACATCCTCTGCACATCTACTCTATCTGTGCCCTCTGGTCCTAGACTCCCTCACTATAGGAAACATCCTCTCCACATCCACTCTATCTGTGTCCTCTGGTCCTGGACTCCCCCCGCTACAGAAAACATCTGCTCCACACGCACTCTGTCTGTGTCCTCTGGTCCAGGACTCCCCCACTATAGCAAATATCCTCTCCACATCCACTCTCTCTGTGCTCTCTGGTCCTAGACTCCCCCACTATAGGAAACATCCTCTCCTCATCCACTCTATCTGTGCCCTCTGGTCCTAAACTCCCCCACTATAGGAAACATCCTCTCCTCATCCACTCTATCTGTGCCCTCTGGTCCTAGACTGCCCCACTATAGGAAACATCCTCTCCACATCCACTCTATCTGTGTCCTCTGGTCCTAGAATCCCCCACTATATGAAACATCCTCTCCACATCCACTCTATCTGTGTCCTCTGGTCCTATATTCCGCCACAATAGGAAACTTTCTCTTCACATCTACTCTATCTGTGTCCTCTGGCCCTAGACTCCCCCACTATAGGAAACTTTCTCTTCACATCTACTCTATCTGTGTCCTCTGGTCCTAGAGTCCCCCACTATAGGAAACACCCACTCCACATCCTCTCTATCTGTGTCCAATGGTCCTGGACTCACCCACTATAGAAAACATCCTCTCCACATCCAGTCTATCTGTGCCCTCTGGTCCTAAACTCCCCCACTATAGGAAACATCCTCTCCTCATCCACTCTATCTGTGCCCTCTGGTCCTAGACTGCCCCACTATAGGAAACATCCTCTCCACATCCACTCTATCTGTGTCCTCTGGTCCTAGAATCCCCCACTATATGAAACATCCTCTCCACATCCACTCTATCTGTGTCCTCTGGTCCTAGAATCCCCCACTATATGAAACATCCTCTCCACATCCACTCTATCTGTGTCCGCTGGCCCTAGACTCCCCCACTATAGGAAACTTTCTCTTCACATCTACTCTATCTGTGTCCTCTGGTCCTAGAGTCCCCCACTATAGGAAACACCCACTCCACATCCTCTCTATCTGTGTCCAATGGTCCTGGACTCACCCACTATAGAAAACATCCTCTCCACATCCAGTCTATCTGTGTCCTCTGGTCCTAGACTCCCCCACTATAGGAAACATCCTCTCCACATCCACTCTATCTGTGTCCTCTGCTCCTAGTCTCCCCCACCATAGGAAACATCCTCACCACATCCACTCTATCTGTGTCCTCTGGTCCTAGACTCCCCCAATATAGGAAACATCCTCTCCACATCCACTCTCTCTGTGCCCTCTGGTCCTAGACTCCCCCACTATAGGAAACATCCTCTCCTCATCCACTCTATCTGTGCCCTCTGGTCCTAAACTCCCCCACTATAGGAAACATCCTCTCCACATCCACTCTATCTGTGTCCTCTGGCCCTAGACTCCCCCACTATAGGAAACTTTCTCTTCACATCTACTCTATCTGTGTCCTCTGGTCCTAGAGTCCCCCACTATAGGAAACACCCACTCCACATCCTCTCTATCTGTGTCCAATGGTCCTGGACTCACCCACTATAGAAAACATCCTCTCCACATCCAGTCTATCTGTGTCCTCTGGTCCTAGACTCCCCCACTATAGGAAACATTCTCTCCACATCCACTCTATCTGTGTCCTCTGCTCCTAGTCTCCCCCACCATAGGAAACGAAACATCCTCACCACATCCACTCTATCTGTGTCCTCTGCTCCTAGTCTCCCCCACTATAGGAAACATCCTCTCCACATCCACTCTATCTGTGTCCTCTGGCCCTAGACTCCCCCACTATAGGAAACTTCCTCTTCACATCTACTCTATCTGTGTCCTCTGGTCCTAGAGTCCCCCACTATAGGAAACACCCACTCCACATCCACTCTATCTGTGTCCTCTGGTCCTAGTCTCCCCCAACATAGGAAACATCCTCTCCACATCCACTCTATCTGTGGCCTGTCGACCTAGTCTCCCCCACCATAGGAATCATCCTCTCCACATCCACTCTATCTGTGTCCTCTGGCCGTAGACTCCCCCACTATGGGAAACTTCCTCTTCACATCTACTCTATCTGTGTCCCCTGGTCCTAGAGGCCCCCACTATAGGAAACACCCACTCCACATCCTCTCTATATGGGACCTCTGGTCCGACTCCCTCATTATAGGAAACCTCCTCTGCACATCCATTCTATCTGTGTCCTCTGGTCCTAGACTCCCTCACTATAGGAAACATGCTCTCCACATCCACCCTATCTGTGTCCTCTGGTCCTAGACTCCCCCACTATAGGAAACATCCTCTCCACATCCACTCTATCTGTGCCCTCTTGTCCTAGACTTCCCCCATTATAGGAAACATTCTCTCCACATCCACTCTAACTGTGTCCTCTGGTCCTTGACTCCCCCACTATAGGAAACATCCTTTCCATATCCACTCAATCTGTGTCCTCTGGTCATAGACTCCCCCACTATCGGAAACATCCTCTCCGCATCCACTCTATCTGTGCCCTCTGGTCCTAGACTCCCCCACTATAGGAAACATCCTCTCCCCATCCACTCTAAATGTGCCCTCTGGTCCTAGACTCCCCCACTATAGGAAACATCCTCTCCACATCCACTCTATCTGTGTCCTCTGGTCCTAGAATCCCCCACTATATGAAAAATCCTCTCCACATCCACTCTATCTGTGCCCTCTGGTCCTAGACTTCCCCCCACTATAGGAAGCATCCTCTCCACATCCACTCTATCTGTGCCCTCTGGTCCTAGACTCCCCCACAATAGGAAACACCCACTCCACATCCTCTCTATCTGTGTCCTCTGGTCCAAGACTCCCTCACTGTAGGAAACATGCTCTCCACATCCACTCTATCTGTGTCCTCTGCTCCTAGTCTCCCCCACCATAGGAAACATCCTCTCCACATCCACTCTATCTGTCTCCTCTGGACCTTGTCTCCCCCACCATAGGAAACATCCTCTCCACATCCACTCTATCTGTGTCCTCTGGTCCTGGACTCACCCACTATAGAAAACATCCTCTCCACATCCACTCTATCTGTGTCCTCTGGCCCTAGACTCCCCCACTATAGGAAACCTCCTCTGCACATCCACTCTATCTGTGTCCTCTGGTCCTAGACTCCATCACAATAGGAAACATCCTCTGCACATCCACTCTATCTGTGTCCTCTGGTCCTGGACTCGCACACTATAGCAAACATCCTCTCCACAGCCACTCTATCTGTGCCCTCTGGTCCTAGACTCCCTCACTATAGGAAACATCCTCTCCTCATCCACTCTATCTGTGTCCTCTGGTCCTAGACTCCCCCCACTATAGGAAACATCCTCTCCACATCCACTCTATCTGTGCCCTCTGGTCCTAGACTCCCCCACTATAGGAAACATCCTCTGCACATCCACTCTATCTTCTGTGTCCTCTTGTCCTAGACTCCCTCACTATAGGAAACATCTTCTCCACATCCACTCTATCTGTGTCCTCTAGTAATAGACTCCCCCTACTATAGGAAACATCCTCTCCACATCCACTCTATCTGTGCCCTCTGGTCCTAGACTTCCCCAACTATAGGAAGCATACTCTCCACATCCACTCTATCTGTGCACTCTGGTCCTAGACTCCCCCACTATAAGAATCACCCACTCCACATTCTCTCCATCGGTGTCCTCTGGTCCAAGACTCCCTCACTATAGGAAACCTCCTCTCCACATCCATTCTATCTGTGCCCTCTGGTCCTAGACTTCCCCCATTATAGGAAACATCCTCTCCACATCCACTCAATCTGTGTCCTCTGGTCCTAGACTCCCCCACTATAGGAAACATCCTCTGCACATCCACTCTATCTGTGTCCTCTTGTCCTAGACTCCCTCACTATAGGAAACATCCTCTCCACATCCATTCTATCTGTGTCCTCTGGTCCTAGACTCCCCTCACTATAGGAAACATCCTCTCCACATCCATTCTATCTGTGTCCTCTGCTCCTAGTCTCCCCCACCATAGGAAACATCCTCTCCACATCCACTCTATCTGTGTCCTCTGGCCCTAGACTCCCCCACTATAGGAAACTTCCTCTTCATATCTACTCTATCTGTGTCCTCTGGTCCTAGAGTCCCCCACTATAGGAAACACCCACATCACATCCTCTCTATCTGTGTCCTCTGGTCCTGGACTCACCCACTATAGAAAACATCCTCTCCACATCCACTCTATCTGTGTCCTCTGGCCCTAGACTCCCCCACTATAGGAAACTTCCTCTTCACATCCAGTCAATCTGTGTCCTCTGGTCCTAGAGTCCCCCATTATAGGAAACACCCACTCCACATCCACTCTATCTGTGTCCTCTGCTCCTAGTCTCCCCCACCATAGGAAACATCCTCTCCACATCCACTCTATCTGTGTCCTGTGGCTCTAGACTCCCCCCACTATGGGAAACTTCCTCTTCACATCGACTCTATCTGTGTCCTCTGTTGCTAGAGGCCCCGACTATAGGAAACACCCACTCCACATCCTCTCTATCTGTGTCCTCTGTTCCAAGACTCCCTCATCATAGGAAACCTCCTCTCCACATCCATTCTATCTGTGTCCTCTGGTCCTAGACTCCCTCACTATAGGAAACATCCTCTCCACATCCGCTCTATCTGTGTCCTCTGGTCCTATACTCCCCCAATATAGGAAACCTCCTCTCCACATCCACTCTATCTGTGCCCTCTGGTCCTAGACTTCCCCAACTATAGGAAGCATCCTCTCCACATCCACTCTATCTGTGCCCTCTGGTCCTAGACTCCCCCACTATAAGAAACACCCACTCCACATTCTCTCCATCGGTGTCCTCTGGTCCAAGACTCCCTCACTATAGGAAACCTCCTCTCCACATCCATTCTATCTGTGCCCTCTGGTCCTAGACTTCCCCCATTATAGGAAACATCCTCTCCACATCCACTCAATCTGTGTCCTCTGGTCCTAGACTCCCCCACTATAGGAAACATCCTCTGCACATCCACTCTATCTGTGTCCTCTTGTCCTAGACTCCCTCACTATAGGAAACATCCTCTCCACATCCATTCTATCTGTGTCCTCTGGTCCTAGACTCCCTCACTATAGGAAACATCCTCTCCACATCCATTCTATCTGTGTCCTCTCTCCTAGTCTCCCCCCACCATAGGAAACATCCTCTCCACATCCACTCTATCTGTGTCCTCTGGCCCTAGACTCCCCCACTATAGGAAACTTCCTCTTCATATCTACTCTATCTGTGTCCCTCTGGTCCTAGAGTCCACCACTATAGGAAACACCCAAATCACATCCTCTCTATCTGTGTCCTCTGGTCCTGGACTCACCCACTATAGAAAACATCCTCTCCACATCCACTCTATCTGTGTCCTCTAGCCCTTGACTCCCCCACTATAGGAAACTTCCTCTTCACATCCAGTCTATCTGTGTCCTCTGGTCCTAGAGTCCCCCAATATAGGAAACATCCACTCTATCTGTGTCCTCTGCTCCTAGTCTCCCCCCACCATAGGAAACATCCTCTCCACATCCACTCTATCTGTGTCCTGTTGCTCTAGACTCCCCCACTATGGGAAACTTCCTCTTCACATCGACTCTATCTGTGTCCTCTGTTGCTAGAGGCCCCGACTATAGGAAACACCCACTCCACATCCTCTCTATCTGTGTCCTCTGTTCCAAGACTCCCTCATCATAGGAAACCTCCTCTCCACATCCATGCTATCTGTGTCCTCTGGTCCTAGACTCCCTCACTATAGGAAACATCCTCTCCACATCCGCTCTATCTGTGTCCTCTGGTCCTATACTCCCCCCAATATAGGAAACATCCTCTCCACATCCACTCTATCTGTGCCCTCTGGTCCTAGACTTCCCCCGTTATAAGAAACATCCTCTCCACATCCACTCTATCTGTGTCCTCTGGTCCTAGACTCCCCCCACTATAGGAAACATCCTCTCCACATCCACTCTATCTCTGTCCTCTGATCCTAGACTCCCGCACTATATGAAACATCCTCTCCACATCCACTCTATCTGTGTCCTCTGGTCCTAGACTCCCCCACTATAGGAAACATCCTCTCCACATCCACTCTATCTGTGTCCTCTGGTCCTAGACTCCCCCACTATAGGAAACCAGGTTTGGGCATCAAGAGATCTCAGACACAGATACAGAAAGGGGAAGGATGTGAAGGATCATCATGAAGGATCCCACCCACCCTGCTCACGGACTGCTCGCATCCACACCAGGACCACCAGACTCAAAAAACAGTGACTTTCCCCAAGCAGTGAGGCTGATCAACACCTCCACCCACTGACCCACCCCTCCACACCCCCAATCACTCACTGACCCACCCCTTCACACCCCCAATCACCCACTGACCCACCCCTCTACACTCCCCCAATCACCCACAGACCCACCCCTCCTCAGCTCCAATCACCCACTGACCCACACCTCCACACCCCCAATCACCCACTGACCCACCCCTCCACACCCCCAATCACCCACTGACCCATCCGTCTACACCCCCAGTCATCCACTGACCTACCACTCTACACCCCCAATCGCCCACTGACCCACTCCTCCACACCACCAATCATCCACTGACCCACCCCTTAACAACACCTATCACCTACCGACCCACCCCTCCACACCCCCAATCACCCACTGACCCACCCCTCCACACCCCCAATCACCCACTCACCCATCCGTCTACACCCCCAGTCATCCACTGACCTAACACTCTACACCCCCAACCACCCACTGACCCATTCCTCCACACCCTCAATCATCCACTAGCCCACCCTTTAACACCCCCAATCACCTACTGACCCATCCTTCCACACCCCTAAATCACCCACTGACCCACCCCTCCACACATTCAGTCACCCACTGACCCACCTCTCTACACCCCCAATCACCCACTGACCCCCCCTCCACACCCCTAATCACCCACCGACCCACCCCTCCACACCCCTATTCACCCACTGACCCTACCCTCCACACCCCCAATCTCTCACTGACTCACCCTACACACCCCCAATCACCCACTGACCCACACCTCCACATCCCCAATCTCCCACTGACTCACCCTCCACACACCCCCAATCACCCACCGACCCACCCCTCCACACCCCCCAATCACCCACTGACCCACCCCTCCACACCCCTAATCACCCACCGACCCTCCCCTCCACACTCCGAATCACCCACTGACCCACCCCTCCACACACCCAATCACCCACTGACCCACCCCTCCAGACCCCTAATCACCCACCGACCCACCCCTCCACACTCCGAATCACCCACTGACCCATCACTCCACACCCCCAATCTCCCACTGACTCACCCTCCACACACCCAGTCACCCACTTACCCTCCCCTCCACTCCCCCAATCACCCACTGACCCACCCCTCCACACCCCCAATCTCCCAGACCCACCCCTCCACACCCCCTATCACCCACTGACCCCCCTCCACACCCCCCCAACCACCCACTGACCCACCCCTCCACACACCCCCGATCACTCACTGACCCACCCCTCCACACCCCCAATCACCCACTGACCCACCTCTCCACACCCCATCACCCACTGACCCACCCCTCCACACTCCCCCAATCACCCACTGACCCATCCCTCCACACACCCACCCACTGACACTCCCCTCCACACCCCTAATTTACCCACTGACCCACCCCTCCACACCCCCAATCACCTACAGACCCACCCCCTCCACACCCACAATAACCTACTGACCCACCCCTCCACACCGCCAATCATCCACTGACCCACCCCCTCCACACCCCCAATCACCCACTTACCCATCCCTGCACACACCCAGTCACCCACTACACTCCCCTCCACACCCCTAATCACCCACTGACCCACCCCTCCACACCCCCAATCACCCACTGATCCACACCTCCACACCCCCAATCACCCAATGACCCATCCCTCCACACACCCAATCACCCACTGACCCACACCTCCACACTCCCGATCACCTGACACAACCCTCCGCACCCCCAATCTCCCACAGACTCACCCTCCACACACCCAATTACCCACTGACCCACCCCTCCACACCCCCAATCACCCACTCACCCACCCCTCCACACCCCCAATCACCCACTGACCCATCCCTCTACACCCCCAGTCATCCACTGACCAACCACTCTACCACCCCCAATCACCCACTGACCCACTCCTCCACACCCCCAAACATCCACTGACCCACCCCTTAACAACCCACTGACCCACCCCTCCACACTCCCCCAATCGCCCACTGACCCACCCCTCCACACCCCCAATCACCCACTAACCCACCCATTCACTCCCCCACTCACCCACTGACACTCCCCTCCACACCACAATATCCTACTGACCCACCCCTCCACACTCCCCCAATCACCCACTGACACTCCCCTCCACACTCCCGATCACCCACTGACCCAACCCCTCCACACTCCCGATCACCCACTGACCCAACCCCCCGCACCCCCAATCTCCCACAGACTCAACCTCCACACACCCAATTACCCACTGGCCCACCCCTCCACACATCCCCAATCACCCACTGACCCACCCCTCCACACCCCCTATCACCCACTGACCCCCCTTCCACACCCCCCAATCACTCACTGACCCACCCCTCCACACCCCCAATCACCCACTGACTCACCCTCCACATACCCCCAATCACCCACCGACCCACACCTCCACACCTCCAATCACCCACCGACCCACCCCTCCAGATCGCCAATCAGCCACCGACCCACCCCTCCACACCCCCAACCACCCACTGACCCACCCCTCCACACTCCCAATCACCCACTGACACAACCCTCCGCACCCCCAATCACCCACTGACCCACCCCTCCACACCCCCGATCACCCACTGATCCACCCCTCCACACCCCCAATGCCCACTGACCCACCCCTCCACACCCCCAATCACCCACTGACCCACCCCTCCACACCCCCAACCACCCACTGACCTACCCCACCACACACCTCAATCACCCACTGACCCATCCCTCCACACCCCCCAGTCACCCACTGACCCACCCCTCTACACCCCAATCACCCACTGACCCACCCCTTCACTCCCCCAATCACCCAATGACCCACCCCTCCACACCCCCAATCATCCACTGACCCACCCCTCCACACCCCCAATCTCCCACTGACTCACCCTCCACACATCCCCAATCACCCACTGACCCAGCCCTCCACACCCCCTATCACCCACTGACCCCCCCTCCACACCCCCCAACACCCACTGACCCACCCCTCCACACACCCCCAATCACTCACTGACCCACCCCTCCACACCCGCAATCACCCCACTGACCCACCTCTCCACACCCCATCACCCACTGACCCACCCCTCCACACTCCCCCAATCACCCACTGACCCATCCCTCCACACACCCAGTCACCCACTGACACTCCCCTCCACACCCCTAATCACCCACTGACCCACCCCTCCACACCCCCAATCACCTACTGACCCACCCCTCCACACCCCAATCACCCACTGACCCACCCCTCCACACCCCAATCACACAGTGACCCACCCCTCCACACCCACAATCACCTACTGACCCACGCCTCCACACTCCCCAATCACCCACTACCCATCCCTGCACACACCCAGTCACCCACTGACACTCCCCTCCACACACCCAATCACCCACTGACCCACCCCTCCACACACCCAATTACCCACTGACCCACCCCTCCACACCCCCAATCACCCACTCAACCACCCCTCCACACCCCCAATCACCCACTGACCCATCCCTCCACACCCCCAATCACCCACTGACCCACTCCTCCACACCCCCAATCACCCACTGACCCACCCCTTAACAACCCCTATCACCCACTGACCCACCCCTCCACAATCCCCCAATCGCCCACTGACCCACCCCTCCACACCCCAATCACCCACTAACCCACCCCTTCACTCCCCCAATCACCCACTGACCCATCCCTCCACACCCCAATCACCCACTGACGCTCCCCTCCACACCACAATCACCTACTGCCCCACCCCTCCACACTCCCCAATTACCCACTGACCCATCCCTCTACACCCCCAGTCACCCACTGACCCACCCCTCTACACCCCCAATCACCCACTGACCCATCCCTCTACACCCCAGTCACTCACCACCCACCCCTCCACACACCCAATCACCCACTGACCCACCCCTCCACACTCCCCCAATCACCCACTGAACCACCCCTCCACTCCCCCAATCACCCACTGACCCACCCTTCCACACTCCCCCAATCACCCACAGACCCACCCCTCCACACTCCGAATCACCCACTGACCCTCCCCTCCACATCCCCAATCTCCCACTGACTCACCCTCCACACACCCAGTCACCCACTGACCCTCCCCTCCACACCCCCAATCAACCACTGACCCCCCCTCCACACATCCACAATCACCCACTGACCCCCCCTCCACACCCCCCCCAATCACTCACTGACCCACCCCTCCACACCCCAATCACCCACTGACCCACCCTTCCACACTCCCCCAATCACCCACAGACCCACCCCTCCACACTCCAAATCACCCACTGACCCTCCCCTCCACATCCCCAATCTCCCACTGACTCACCCACCACACCCCCAATCACCCACTGACCCACCCCTCCACACCCCCAATTACCAACTGACCCACCCCTCCACACCTCCAGTCACCCACTGACCCACCCCTCCACACCCCAATCACCCACTGACCCACCCCTCCACACTCCCCCAATCACCCACTGACCCATCCCTCCACACACCCAGTCACCCACTGACACTCCCCTCCACACCCCAATCACCTACTGACCCACCCCTCCACACCCCAATCACCCACTGACACTCCCCTCCACAACCCTAATCACCCACTGACCCACCCCTCCACACCCCCAATCACCCACTGACCCATCACTCCACACACCCAATCACCCACTGACCCACCCCTCCACACTCCCGATCACCCACTGACCCAACCCTCCGCACCCCCAATCTCCACAGACTCAACCTCCACACACCCAATTACCCACTGGCCCACCCCTCCACACCCCCAATCACCCACTGACCCACCCCTCCACACCCTCAATCACCCACTGACCCATCCCCCTACACCCACAGTCATCCACTGACCTACCACTCTACACCCCCAATCGCCCACTGACCCACTCCTCCACACCCCCAATCATCCACTGACCCACCCCTTAACAACCCCTATCACCCACCGACCCACCCCTCCACACCCCCAGTCACCCACTGATCCACCCTCCACACACCCCCAACCACCCACTGTCCCATTCCTCCACACCCTCAATCATCCACTGGCCCACCCCTTAACACCCCCAATCACCCACTGACCCATCCTTCCACACCCCTAAATCACCCACTGACCCACCCCTCCACACACCAATAATCACCCTCTGACCCACCCCTCAACACCCCTAATCTCTCACTGACCCACCCCTCCACACACTCAGTCACCCACTGACCAACCTCTCTACACCCCCAATCACCCACTGACCCCCCCTCCACACCCCTAATCACCCACCGACCCACCCTTCCACACCCCGATTCACCCACTGACCCTACCCTCCACACCCCCAATCTCCCACTGACTCACCCTCCACACACCCCCAATCACCCACCGACCCACCCCTCCACACACCCCAATCACCCACTGACCCACCCCTCCACACTCCGAATCACCCACTGACCCTCCCCTCCACACCCCTAATCACCCACCGACCCACCCCTCCACACTCCGAATCACCCACTGACCCACCCCTCCACACCCCTAATCACCCACCGACCCACCCCTCCACACTCCGAATCACCCACTGACCCTCCCCTCCACATCCCCAATCTCCCACTGACTCACCCTCCACACACCCAGTCACCCATTGACCCTCCCCTCCACTCCCCCAATCAACCACTGACCCCCCCTCCACACATCCCCAATCACCCACTTTCCACCCCTCCACACCCCCTATCACCCACTGACCCCCCCTCCACACCCCACCAATCACTCACTGACCCACCCCTCCAGACCCCCAATCACCCACTGACTCACCCTCCACATATCCCCAATCACCCACCGACCCACACCTCCACACCTCCAATCAGCCACCGACCCACCCCTCCAGATCGCCAATCAGCCACCGACCCACCCCTCCAGATCGCCAATCAGCCACTGACCCACCCCTCCACACCCCCAACCACCCACTGACCCACCCCTCCACACCCCCAATCACCCACTGACTCAACCTCCACACACCCCCAATCACCCACTGACCCCACCCCTCCACACTCCCAATCACCCACTGACCCAACCCTCCGCACCCCCAATCACCCACTGACCCACCCCTCCACACCCCCGATCACCCACTGACCCACCCCTCCACACCCCCAATCCCCCACTGACCCACCCCTCCACACCCCCAATCACCCACTGACCCACCCCTCCACACCCACAACCACCCACTGACCTACCCCACCACACACCTCAATCACCCACTGACCCACCCCTCCACACCCCGTCACCCACTGACCCACCCCTCTACACCCCCAATCACCCACTGACCCACCCCTTCACTCCCCCAATCACCCACTGACCCACCCCTCCACACCCCCAATCATCCACTGACCCACCCCTCCACACCCCAATCACCTACTGACCCACCCCTGCACACTCCCCAATCACCCACTGACCCATCCTCCACACACCCAGTCACCCACTGACACTCCCCTCCACACCCCTAATCACCCACTGACCCACCCCTCCACACCCCCGATCACCCACTGACCCACCCCTCCACACCCCCAATCCCCCACTGACCCACCCCTCCACACCCCCAATCACCCACTGACCCACCCCTCCACACCCCCAACCACCCACTGACCTACCCCACCACACACCTCAATCACCCACTGACCCACCCCTCCACACCCCCAGTCACCCACTGACCCACCCCTCTACACCCCCAATCACCCACTGACCCACCCCTTCACTCCCCAAATCACCCACTGACCCACCCCTCCACACCCCCAATCATCCACTGACCCACCCCTCCACACCCCAATCACCTACTGACCCACCCCTCCACACTCCCCAATCACCCACTGACCCATCCTCCACACACCCAGTCACCCACTGACACTCCCCTCCACACCCCTAATCACCCACTGACCCACCCCTCCACACCCCCAATCACACAC
>NW_026780232.1:0-46924 GCF_030144855.1 Hypanus sabinus | reverse complement strand
CATCCCTCTCTGAAACCGTTCTTCCACTCTATTCTCCCACTGTTCTCTTTCTTCCCCCCACCATCGCCCCTCCCTGCATCCCTCCTCCCTCTCTGTAGCACTCTCTCTCCTCCCCCTCATACTCTTCGCCCCCTCCTTGACCCCCCGTCACTCTTTGTTTCCCCCGTCAGCTCGCCCTCTGCTTTCTCCCTCTCATCCCTAAATTCTCTTCAAATATCCCACGCCGCTTTCCCTCCTCTCTATACCCATTCTATCCTACATCTGACCGTACCACCTTTATTTCAGCTCCTCTTTCCCTGCCCCCATTACCCATTTATCTCTCTCCGATCTCCACATCCTTCCCTCACCCCCCTCCCGTCAATCTCCCCACTCTCACAGTTCCTCCCCCCGCCCTCTCATCTCTCGAGAACACGCACTTTCACACCCTCAAACTGCCTCCTGCCCGGCACCTCCTCTCCAGCTCTCGGCCTCTCTCTTTATCAACAACTCATCTGGTTTTTGTTGGTGCCGGTCAAACTCCCCTGCAAACAAGGGCTCTTTCTGACAACGGTTACTTCCCCTTTCTGAGCTCAGAGACGCAGAGAATCCTCGACAGAATGGACGACAGCGAGACTTACATGAATGTGACGTTCACAAAAACGAACTCAGAGACTCCTTCCCGATGTAAGGGGGACTGAAATACGTTGCGAGGGAGATTCAGTTTTTGCTTGAACACGGGGGTGTGTGATGGGTCGATGCAGAGCGAGATTCGCACTGTGTCTGACACCGAGAGTGTGTGATGAAATGGTGTGGAGGGAGATTCACTCTGTGTCTGACCCTAGGAATGTGAAATGGGACTGTGTAGAAGGAGCTTCAATCTGTGTCTGACCTAAGGAGTGTGTGATGGGACGGAGTGGAGGGAGATTCACTCTGTGTCTGACCACGGGAGTGAGTGAAGAGAGGGTGTGGAGGAGATTCACTCTGTGTCTGACCCCGGGAATGTGTGATGGGACGGTGAGGAGGGAGATTCACTCTGTGTCTGACCCCGGGAGTGTGTGATGGGACGGTGTGGAGGGAGATTCGCTCTGTGTCTGACACTGGGAGTGTGTGATGGGACGGTGAGGAGGGAGATTCACTCTGTGTCTGACCCCGGGAGTGTGTGCTGGGACGGCGTGGAGGGAGATTCACTCTGTCTGTTCCGGGGAGTGTGTGATGGGACGGTGTGGAGGGAGATTCACTCTGTGTCTGACCCCGGGAGTGTGTGATGGGACGGTGTGGAGGGAGATCCGCTCTGTGTCTGACACTGGGAGTGTGTGATGGGACGGTGAGGAGGGAGATTCACTCCGTGTCTGAACCCCAGAGTGTGGAATGGGACTGTGCGCTGGAGCTTCACTCTATGTCTGACCCTCAGTCTTCTGTCTCCAGCTGAACCTGATGTATCCTACGTGGAAGTTAATTTCAAGACCCCCTCAGTGCCCAGGGTCCGAAAAGATCGAGGTCAGTTTCAACTTTGTTAGTTTGTCCCTGTTTAGGTGACGTGCCCAAACCTGTCGAGATATCTCAGGTCAAACGTCCAGTTGACACCAATGATTCCCTGTTTGAGAAAAACACGGAGGGAACTCGTGAGAGAAGGAAGAGCGGGGAACTCTCTTTGATGGGCGGTGTGGAGTGTTGCGCCCTGGGAGGGGCGGATTAGAGATAGCGCCTTTGGATGGAGTGTGGAGGGAGTGCTGTGGAAAGCTGGCATGGTATAGGGCGAGTGGAGGAAGGGGCAATAAGGAGCGAGCTCTGTCTCGCGGGTTTGGTGGAAATGACTCAGTGTCGTGCCGTTGTGGTCAGGAGGGAGCACAGTGGAAGAGACGGTGAGGGGGTTGTGCGGTATAAAACCTTAACCCCTCTCTCCCTTTTCTAACCCCACTGTCTGTTGCCCCTTTCCCCTTCTCTCACCCGGTCTCTACTCTGCCTCCCTCTCCTGTCTCTTTCTCACTCTTTTTCCCCTGCTGTCTCCCAATGTCCCCTTCTCTTCGCCCTCTCTCATTGCCCCCGTGTCTCCTCTATCACAGTCACCGAATCTACCTCTCTCGGTCACCCTCTCTCACTCTTCCGCTCTATCTCTCCTCACTCTTATACCCCCGTCTGTCCGCCCGTTCTTCCCAACTCTCTCTATCGCTGTTTCCCGCTCATCTCCCCTTACGCCTTCCCCTCCTCACTATCCACCCCTCTCTCCTGCTCACTACGCTCTGCCACCCTCCCTCTTTCCCCCCTCGTTGAAATGATCGTTCTCGTTACCACTTACATCCTCTATCTCCTCATTCCCCTCCATTTATCTCTCACACCTCTCACTCCGCTTTCCCCTCTACCCACTTACTCTCACTCTCCCCCCTTTTCCCGTTCTCTGTCGCAGTTCGTTCTGTTGCATTTTCCTGCGCAATGCTCGTATCGCGCTCTCCCATCGTTGTCTGTCGTTATCGCTTTCTCAATTTCTCCGCGTCTCTGTCCTCTCTCCACCATCCTCACTCTCTCTCGCTCGCTGTCTCACCCCTTCTCTCCTCCTCTCTTATGCCCCTTTCTCTTCCCTTACCCCTCGCTCTTCTGTCTCTCCCCGACTCCCTCACCCAATCTCTACCGCTCTCACCCTCTTTCTTAACTGTTTTTTCTCTCCCTCTCTCTCCCAGTCGGTGTGACCTCCACTTACTCAGAGCTGAACTTTTGGAAAGAGGAACCCCGCATCGATGAGGACGAAGGTCCTCCCATTTCCTCGGGATCCGGCGGAGTGTCGACCACTGCACAAACAGGTCAGAGTTCACAGCGATGACGTCAGTCTGGAGGGTCCCGTGTTCTAGTCGCAAGAGTCGTAGTTTCTAATGCATCTGTCTCCTGTGCCTGGACCATATCCCTCCAGACCCGTTATTCCATGTACCTGTCCAAGTTTTACATAAATATTAAGAGTGATCCTGCATTCATCACTTCATCTGGTAGGACATTGCACACTCCCACGGCTCTCTGTGTGAAGAAACTCCCTCCCCCCCATGTTCCCTTTAAACTTTTCACCCTTCACCCTTAACACATGTACTCTGTTTTTTTTTCTTCCCTAACCACAGTAGAAAAAGCCTGCTTGCATTCACTCTCTCTATTCCCTTCACATATTATAAGACCATACGGCAAAGAAGCAGCAGAAGTCTATTCGGCCCATCGAGTCTGCTCAGCCATTTTACCATGAGCTGATCCATTCTCCCATTTGTTCCCACTCCTCCGCCTTCTCAGTACAACCTTTGATGCTCTGGCTACTCAGATACCTATCAATCTCTGCCTTAAATACACCCCATGATTTGACCTCTACTGCCGCCCTTGGCAACAAATTCCACAGATGCACCACCCTCTGGCTAAAAAACAAATGATCTTCGCATCTCTGTTCTGAATGGGCGCCCTTCAATCCTTCAGTCATGCCCTCTCGTACTGGACTCCCCCGCCATGGGAAACAACTTTGCCACATCCACTCTGTCCGGGCCTGATGATTTATCCACTCTGACTTGACTCAACACCAGTCTCCTTCAGGGACGGAGGATAAACCCTGTCAGGGCCTGGGGATTTATCCACTATGACTTGCCTCAACACCAGTCTCGTTCAGGGACCGAGGGTAAACCCTGGCAGGGCCTGGGGATTTATCCACTATGACTTGCCTCAACACCAGTCTCGTTCAGGGACCGAGGGTAAACCCTGGCAGGGCCTGGGGATTTATCCACTATGACTTGCCTCAACACCAGTCTCGTTCAGGGACCGAGGGTAAACCCTGGCAGGGCCTGGGGATTTATCCACTCTGACTTGACTCAACACCAGTCTCCTTCAGGGACCGAGGGTAAACCCTGGCAGGGCCTGGGGATTTATCCACTATGACTTGCCTCAACACCAGTCTCGTTCAGGGACCGAGGGTAAACACTGTCAGGGCCTGGGGATTTATCCACTCTGACTTGTCTCAACACCAGTCTCCTTCAGGGACCTAGGTAAACCCTGGCAGGGCCTGGGGATTTATCCACTATGACTTGCCTCAACACCAGTCTCGTTCAGGGACCGAGGGTAAACACTGTCAGGGCCCGGGGTGTTATCTATTCTGACTGGCCTCAACACCAGTCTCCTTCAGGGACCGAGGGTAAACACTGTCAGGGCCCGGGGATTTATCCAGTCTGACTTAAGTCAACACTAGTCCGCAAGGACCGAGGCTAAACCCTGTGAGGGCCCAGGGATTTATCCACTCTGATTTGCCAACACCAGTCTCCTTCAGGGACCGTGGGTAACCCTGTCACGGCCCTGGGATTTATCCACTCTGACTTGCCTCAACACCAGTCTCCTTCAAGGACCGAGGGTAAACCCTGTCAGGGCCTGGGGACTTATCCACCCTGACTTGCCTCAAGACAACAATCACCTCCTCCTCTTCAACCTCTATAGGTTCCATGACCTCACTACTTGTTTCGCTCATTTCCATAGGCTCCTTGTCAGTTTCCTTAGTAAATACAGATGCAAAAAAAACATTTAAGTTCTCTGCCATTTCTTTTGGCTCCATAAGGAGCCGAACACTCAGATTTTCAAGAGGGGCAATTTTATCCCTTTCTATCCTTTTGCACTTAATATACCTGCAGAATCTCTTAAGATTATTCTTCACCTTGACTCCCAGAACAACCTCATGTCTTCTTTTAACCCTCCTGATTTATTTCTTAAGCATTTTCTTGCACTTTTTATTCTCCTCAAGAATCTCATTTGCTCCTTGTTTCCTATACATGTCATACATTCTCTCTTTTTCTTAATCAGAGTTCTAATATCGCGAGAGAACCAAGCTTCCTTAATCTCATTCACAATGCTGTTAATCCTGTTAGGAACATACAAAGTGTGCACGCTCAAAAGTTCTCCATTGACGGCCTCCCAATTACCAACCACATCCTTGCCAGAGAACAACCTGTCCCAATTCACGCGTTTTAGATCCTTTTTCGTTTCATCAAATTTGGCCTTTTCACAGTTTAGAATTTCAACCCGAGGACCAGATTTATCTTCATCCATGATCAAGTTGCAACTAATGGCGGTATGATTACTGTCGCTCGGTGTTTCCCCTCACATACTTCCGTCAGCTGTCTTAACTCGTTTCCTAATAGGAGATCTAAAATTGCATCTTCTCTAGTTGGTACCTCTACATATTGAAAAAGAAACCTTTGCTGAAGGCATTATAAAAACACGGAACCGTCTGGAATTTTAATAGTATGGGAGCCACAATCAATAAGTGGAAAATTAAAATACCCTAATATGACAACTTTTTGTTTCCTGTAGTTGTCTGCTCTCTCTCTGCAGATTTGATCATCTAATTCTCACTGACCATTGTGTGGTTTATAATACAACACCATTAATGTGGTCATCATGTCTTTCCTGCTTCTCAGCTCCACACATATGGCCTCAGTAGCCTAGCGCTCTAATTGTCTTGCTTGAGCACTGTTGTAACATTTTCCCTGACTAGCAATGTCACCACCCCCAATCCTACCCTTCATCCCTCTGCCTCTATCACATCTGAAACATCGGAACCCTGGAACATTAAGCTGCCGTCTTGCCCCTCCTGTAGCCAAGTTTCACTAATTGCTATGATGTGATAATTCCACGCGTCAATCCACGCCCTTCAGGGACCGACGGTAAAACCTGTCAGGGCCTAGGGATTTATCCACTCTGACTTGCCTCAACATGTGTAACCTTCAGGGACCGAGGGTAAACACTGTCAGGGCCCGGGATTTATCCACACTGACCTGCCTCAACACCAGATTCCTTCAGGGACCGAGGGTAAACCCTGTCAGGGCCTGGGGATTTATCCACCCTGACTTGCCTCGACAACAATCACCTCCTCCTCTTCAACCTCCATAGGTTCCATGACCTCACTACTTGTTTCGCTCATTCCCAGAGCGAATTTACTAAGCTTGTCAGTTTCCTTATTAAATACAGATGCAAAAAAACATTTAATTTCTCCTCCATTTCGTTTGGTGCCATGCGCAGCCGACCACTTTGATTTTCAAGGGGACCAATTTTATCCCTTGCTATCGTTTTGCATTTAATATACCTACAGGAGCTCTTAAGATTAACCTTCATCTTGACTGCCAGAACAAACTCATGTCTTCTTTTAACCCTCCTGAGTTCTTTCTTAAGCATTTTCTTGCACTTTCTATACTCCTCAAGAATCTCATTTGCCCCTCGTTTCCTATACATGTCATACATTCTCTCTTTATTTTATCAGAGTTCTAATATCCCGAGAGAATCAGGTTCCTTAATCTTATTCACTTTGCCTTTAATCTTGTTAGGAACATACAAACTCTGCACTCTCAAAAGTTCTCCTTTGACGGCCTCCCACTTATCAATCACATCCTTGCCAGAGAACAACCTGTCCCAATCCACGCGTTTTAGATACTTCTTCATTTCAACAAATGTGGCCTTTTTCCAGTTTAGAATTTCAACCCGAGGACCAGATCTATCTTTAGCTATGATCAAGTTGAAACTAATGGCGCTATGATCACTGTCCCTCGGTGTTTCCCCACAAAGACTTCCGTCACCTGTCTTAACTCGTTTCCTAATAGGAGATCTAAAATTGCCTCCTCTCTCGTTGGTACCACCAAATATTGATATAGCAAACTTTGCTGAAGACATTATATAAACACTAAACCATCTGGACCATTAATAGTATGGGAATCCCAATCAATATGTGGAAAATTAGAATACCCTACAATCACAACTTTATGTTTCCTGCAGTTGCCTGCTGTCTCTCTGCAGATTTGCTCCTCCATTTATCACTGACTATTGTGTAGTCTATAATACAACTCCATTAACGTGGTCATCATGAATTTCCTGTTTCTCAGCTCCACCCATATGGCCTCGGTAACCAAGCACTTTAATCTATCCGGTTTGAGCACTGTTGTAACATTTTCCCTGATTTGCAATGCCACCACCCCCACCACCACCCTTCATCCCTCTGCCTCTATCAAGTCTGTAACATCGGAACCCTGGAACATTAAGCTGCTGTCCTGCCCCTCCTGTTGCCAAGTTTCAATAATGGCTATGATGTGATAATTCCCCGTGTCAATCCACGCCCTCAGCTTGTCTGCCTTCCGGACAATACTCCTCGCATTGAAATAGGCACACCTCCGAAGATTGTAAAACCCATACACAACACTTCAATTTCTGATTTTGCCTGAACTTTTAACACAATTGATTTCCACCCCCGCTCCATGATCTGCTCTGGCCCTCCAGTTCCCACCCCCTTCAAATCTAGTTTAAACCCTCCCCATTCAGCGCTCGTGGTTTTATACGTCTCTGAGAGGTCACCAATACGCTCCAAGAATTAAAGTCCCAAACTGTCCGACCTCTCTGCACAAATCAGTCCCTCGAGACTAGACAACATCATTTTTCTCCTCTTTCGCTCTCCTCCACTTTCACATTACCCACCCCTAACTCTCTGCCCCTCCCGTACCCCGATATACTCCTCGTCCTCCACCTATCTCCTCCTCTGCTCGGTTCCCGATTCGCCCCAAACACACTCTTAAAAAAAAAATCCCTGTCTTTCCCCTTCTAACTCCCTATCTCCCCTCTCTTCCTCCTCCGCCCCACACTCCTCCCCTATTATCTTCCCTCCTTTTTCCCGTCCCCCTCTCTCGTCCCTGGCCACTTCCTTTCTTACTAACAGCCCCTACCTCCCTCAGCTCTCTCGGCTCCTCGTCATCCACTCTCACATCAGTCCTGTGCCATCTGGCTCCCGGCACCCCGGAGTACTGTACCATCGGACACCTTGTTAAAGTCTAGGTAGATTACATCTGCTTCCCGTGCCTGATCCGTCCTTCCAGATCAAAGTAGCCCGACAGCTCTCCCTGGGTCTCATGCCATCCAGTACCTCACTCCCTCCTACATCTTCCACCCACCCTACTTCCCCACTCCCTCCCTCTGTCATCAGTTAATTATTTCTCCGGTTCTCCCTCCCTTCCTCTCTTCCATCTCCCAGAATGATCAGCCATCTGCGATCTTGTGACTGCACTTGTTAAAGTCAGTGTACATTTTATCCGGTAATCAGGACAAGCGGGTCATCCGCAGTCAGGTCGGTCAGTCTAATCGCCCTAGACCTCACTCCATTATGCAGAGCAACCCAACAAATGCCTTATTGAAGTCCCTGCACATCAGGCCAACTGCACTGTCTCATCATCCGTCTTGGTGCTTCTCTCCAAAGACAGAAAACTGACATGTTCCCTTCGTGGACACTTGTCTACACTTCCTGCTGCCTCGGTGCAGCAGCCAGATTAATCATAGACCCCTACCCAGCACGGACTCCCTCCCACCGGGGGAGAGGGGGTGTTGGGGGTTGGATTGAGATATTAGATTACCGAACGGCCCCATAGAACGATCTGATGGACTCCTGACCTCACGATCGACCTCGTCGTGACCGCTTGCACCTAATCGTCTGCCTGCACTGTCCTCTCTCTGTAACTGTGACGCTTTACTCTGTATTCTGTGATTGTTTTACGCTGCTCTACAATTATGAAAGGATTTGTATCTCTGGATGTAACTGGGACCTCGCCTGTCCGTGATGTATATAAATGATCTGGATTAAGTTGTAGAGGGGTGCTTTAGACACATAAAACATAGAAAACATACAGCTCAATATAGGCCCTTCGACCCACAGAGCTGTGCCGAACATGACCCCACCTTAGACCTACCAAGGCTTTACCCATACCCTCTGTACTTCTCAGCTGGATGTAGCTATCGAGAGTCCTATAAAGACCGTATCATTTCCGCCTTCACCACCGCCGCCGGTAACCCATTCTACGCACTGACCACTCCCTGTGTAAAAAACTTACCCCTGACGTCTCTTCTACACCTACTTCCAAGCTCCTTCAAACTATTCACTCTGGTGCTAACCATTTAAGCCCTGAATCAAAGCCTACATGATCGATACGATCAATGCCTCTCCTTATCTTGTGTACTACTATCAATTCATCTCTCATCCTCCATCGCTCCAAGGAGAAAAGGCCGAGTTGACTCAACCTATTCTCCTAAGGCTTATTCCCCATTACAGGCAACATCCTTGTAAATCTTTTACTGTTTCCAGGTCCTTCATATGGTGAGAACATTGAAAACCTACAGCACAATACAGGCGTTTCGGCTCACAAAGTTGTGCCGAACATGTCCCTACCTTAGAAATGACTCGGCTTACCGATAACCCTCTATTTTTCAACGTTCCACTTGCCTATCTAAAAGTTTCTTAAATGACCCTATCGCATCCGCCTCTAGCACCGTTGCAGGCAGTCCATCCCTCGCACTCACCACTGTCTGCGTAAAAAACTTACCCCTGACATCTCCTCTGTATCTATTCCACAGCACCTTAAACTTTTGTCCTCTTGTGGCAACCATTTCAGCCCTGACACCTCTCATGCTCCGTCGCTCCAAGAAGAAAACGCCGAATTCACTCAACCTATTCTCAGAAGGCATGCTCCTCAAACCAGGAAACCTCCTAGAAAATCTCCTTTGAATCCTCTCTATGGCTTCCAAATCCTTCCTTTAGTGAGGCAACACGAACTGAGCACAGTACTCCATGTGGGGTCTGATCGGTGTCCTACATAACGGCAACATTACCTCTTAGCTGCTAAATTCAATTACACGATGATGGACAATGCAGCATATTCCTTTTTAACCACCGAGTCAACCTACGTAGTTGCATTCAGTGTCCTATGGACTCAGACCCCAAGATCCCTCTGACCCTCCACAGTGCCAAGAGTCTGACCATTAATACTATATTCTGCCATCATATTTGACCTACCAAAATGAACCACCTCACACTTATCAGGGTGGAACTACATCGGTCACCTCTCAGCCCAGTTTTGCATCCTATCAATGTCCCGCTGTAACTTTTGACAGCCCTCCACACTATCCACAACACCTCAAACCCTAGTTTCACCAGCAAATTTATTAACCTAATCCTCCACTTCCTCATCCAGATCATTTATAAAAATCACAAAGGGAAGGTGGTCCAGAACAGATCCCTGAGGCACAACGCTTATCACAGGCGTATATGCAAAATATGACCCATCTACAAGCATACTTTGTCTTTTGTGGACAAGCCAGTAATTGATCCACAAAGCAATATCCCCTTGGATTCCATGACTTCTTAATTTCTCAATAAGCCTTGCATGGGGTATCATATCAAATTCATATGCACTACATCTCCGGCTCTACCTCTATCAATGTGCTAGGTCACGTCCTCAAAAAATTATATCAGGCTGGTGAGGCACTACCTGCCCATTGATAAAGCCATGATACCTATTCCTATTCATATAAACTTCTCCGATTGTTCATAAATCCTGCATCTCAGGATCTTCTCCATCAAATAAGCAACCACTAAAGTAAGACTCACTGGCCTATAATTTCCTGGGCTATCCCTCCTCCATTTCTTGAATAAGGGAACAACATTCACAACACTCCAATCCTCTGGAAGCCCTCCCGTCCTCAGTGATGATGTAAAGGTCATTGCCAGAGGTTCAGCAATCTCCTACCTCGCTTCCCACAGTAGCCTGGGGTACATTCCGTCCTGTCCCGGTGACTTGTCCAACTTGATGCTTTCCAAAAACTCCATCACATCCTCTTTCTTAATTTCTACATTGTTCAGCTTTTTAATCCACTGCAAGTCATCCCTTTAATCCAGTCATTGGATTCTGGCATGGTGCCAGAGGACTGGAAAATTGAAAATGTCACTGCCCTCTTTAGAAAGGGAGAAGGCCGCAGAAAGGATATTATAGACCAGTTAGCCTGACCTCAGTGGCCGGGAAGATGTACAATTTAAATATTTCTGCCAGGGCCCCGGCAATTGCAAAACGAGTCTCCTTCAGGGACCGAGGGTAAACCCTGTCAGGGCCTGGGGATTTATCTACTCTGACTTGCCTAAAGACAGCACTCACCTCCTCCTCTTCAATCTCTTTAGGTTCCATGACCTCACGACTTGTTTCCCAAATTTCCATAGATAGCTTGTCAGATTCTTTAGTAAATATAGATACAAAAATAAAATTAGGTTCTCCTCCATTTCTTTTGGTTCCATACGTATCCGACCATTCTGATTTTCAAGACGATCAATTTTATCCCTTAATGTACCTTTGCTTTTACTATACCTGTAGAAGCTCTTAGGATTAATCTTCACCTTGACTGCCAAAGCAACATCATATCTTCTTTTAACCCTCCTGATTTCTTTCTTAAGCATTTTCTTGCACTTTTTATGCTCCTCAAGAATCTCATTTGCTCCTTGTTTACTATATATCTCTCATACATCTTCCTCTTATTCTTCCTTATCAGATTTCCAATATCCCTCGTGAACCAAGGTTCCTGATTCTTATTCACCTTGCCTTTAATCCTGACAGCAATATACAAACTCTGCACTCTCAAGATGTCGCCTTTGAAGGCCTCCCACTTACCAATCACATCCTTGCCAGAGAACAACCATTCCCAATCCACACTTTCTAACCCATTTCATTAAATCTGGCCTTTTTCCAGTTTAGAACTTCAACTGGAGGACTAGATCTATCTTTATCCATGATCAAGTTGAAACTGAAGGCGGTATGATCACTGTCATTCGGTGTTTCCACTCACAGTCTTCTGTCACCTGCCCTAACTTGTTTCCCAATAGAAGATCTAAAATTGCATCCTCTCTAGTTTGGATCTCCACATATTGATATAGAAAACTTTGCTGAAGATATTTTACAAACTCTAATCCATTTGGACCTTTAAAAGTGTAGGAATCCCAATCAATATGTGGAAAATTAAAATACCCTATTATCACAACTTTATGTTGACCGCAGTTGTCTGCTGTCTCTCTCTGCAGATATGCTCCTCCAATTCTCACTGACTATTGTGTGGTCTATAATACAACCCCATTAATTTGTCATCATGTCTTTCCTGTTTCTCAGCTCCACCCATATGGCCTCGGTAGCCAGGCGCTCTAATCTGTCCTGCCTGAGCACTGCTGTAACATATTCCCTAACTGGCAATGTAACCAACCCCACCCCCACCTTCATCCCTCTCCCTCTATCACGTCTGAAACATTGGAACACCGGAACATTAAGCTGCCGTCCTACCCTTCCTGTAGCCAAGTTTCAGTAATGACTATGATGTGATAATTCTACGTGTTAATCCACGCTCTCAGCTTGTCTGCCTTCCGGACAATACTCCTCGCATTGAAATAGACACACCTCAGAAGACTGTAACACCCATACACAACACTTCAATTTCTGACTTTGCATGAACATTTAACACAATTTATTTCCACCCCCGCTCCATGATCTGTTCTGGCCCTCCAGTTCCCACCACCCTGCATAGCCTGTTTAAACCCTCCCCATTCAGCGCTCGTGGTTTTATACGTCTCTGTGAGGTCACCACTACGTTCCAAGAATTAAAGTCGCAAATGCCCGACCTCTCTGCACAAATCAGTCCCTAGAGACTAGACAATATCCTCGTTCTCCTCCTTCGCTCTCATCCACTTTCACACTTCCAAACGCACACTCTCTGCCTGTCCCGTACACCTTTATCCTCCTCCTCCACCAATCTCCTACTGTACTCGTTACCCGATTCTCCCCAACCACTCTCTTAAAAAAAATCCCCGTCTATGACCTTCCATCTCCCCAATCTTCACCCTCCGCCCCACTCTTCTCCCCTATTATCTCCCCTCCTTTTCAACTTCACCCTCTCTTGTCCCTGTATACATCCTTTCTCACTAACACCCCCCTCCCTCCCACAGATCTCTCTCCTCCTCGTCATCCACTCTCAGCTCAATCCTGTGCCCTCTGTCTCCCGGCACCCCAGAGTTCTGTACCATCTGAGACCTTGTTAAAGTCTAGCTGGATTCCATCTACTCCCCGTGCCTGATCAGTCCATCCCGATCATATTAGCCCGACATCCGTCCCTGGGTCTCGCGCCATCCAGCATCCCTCTCCCTCCTCTATCTTCCAAACTCTCTACCTAACTCTCTACTTACCCCTCTTCCTCCCTCTCTTACCGCTCCTTCGGCCCAGAAAGCAGTGACGAACTCCCTAGGAGATACCGCCTCCACCACCAGCGCCCGCAGCCCATTCTGCGCACTCACCACTCTCTCTGTAAAAAAAGAAAATCCAAGCTACATAAAACCGCGCCCTCTCGTGCTAGCCATTTCAGCCGTGGATCAAAAGCCTCGGAATATCCACACGATCAACTCACTCATCATCTTATACACGTCTATCAGGTCATCTCTCATCTTCCTTCGCACCAAGGTGAAAACGCCGAGTTCACTCAACCGATTCTCATAAGCCATCCTCCCCATTCCAGGCAACATCCTTGTAAATCTCCTCTGCACCCTTTCTATGGCTTCCACGTCCTTCTTGTAGTGAGGCGACCAGAACTGAGCAACGTGGGTCTGACCAGTGTCCCTTATAGCTGCAACATTATCTCTTTGCTCTTAAATGTATAAAAAATGATCTGGATGAAATTGTAGATGGGTGCGTTAGCAGGTTTGCTGATGATACGGCGAGAGGTGGTGCTGTGGAGAGCGGAGAAGACTGGCCAAGAATTCAGTGGGACGTAGATCAGTTACAGATATGGTTTGGAGACCGGGCCAATGGAGCTTAACCCGGACAAACCTAAAATGTTGCCCCTTGATAGGTCAAATGAAAGAAATGTCACTCTATCAGAGCCAAGACTCTAAACAGTGTTGAAACATAGAAACATAGAAAACCTACAGCACAACAGAAGCCCTTCGGATGATAAAGATGTGCCGGACATGTCCTTGGTATAGATGGACAGAGGATCGTGGGGTCCATGTTCATACCCCCCGAACGAAATTAGCCTCACAGGTAGATAGGGCTGTTAAGAAAGCTTATCTGTGTTAGCTTTCATAAATCGAGGGATAGACTTTAAGTTAATGATGCAGCTCTATAAAACTCTGTTTAGGCCACACTTGGAGTACTGTGTCCAGTTCTGGTCGCCTCACTAGAGGAAGGATGTGGAAACATTGGAAAGGGAACAGAGGAGATTTAGCAGGATGCTGCCTGCTTTAGACAGTGTGCATTATCATCAGAGATTAAGGGAGCTAGTGCTTTAATCTCCGGAGAGAAGGAAGATGAGAGGAGACATGATAGAGGTGTACAAGCTATTAAGAGGAATAGACAGAGTGGACAGCCAGCTCCTCTTCCCCAGGGCACCACTGCTCAATACAAGAGGAAATGTCTTTAAGGTAAGGGGAGGGAAGTTCAAGGGGGATATTAGAGGAAGGTCTTTCTCTCAGACAGTGATTGGTGCGAGGAATGCACTGCCTGAGTCAGTGGTGGAGGCAGAGACACTAGAGAAGTTTAAGAGACTACTAGACAGGTATGTGGAGGAAATTAAGATGCGGGGGTTTTACATGGGAGGCAGGGTTAGAGGGTCGGCACAACATTGTGGGCCGAAGGGCCTGTTCTGTGCTGTGTTGTTCTATGTTCTTCCCTTAATTAGTCGGGGCATTGAGTTCAAATGTCAGAGAGTTTTGTGGTAACTTCATAAAAATCACTAGTTAGGCCGAATCCAGCGCATTCTGTACAGTTCCAGTCACACAGTGTTGAAACATAGGAGCACAGAAAACGTACAGCACAACACCGGCCGCTCGGAGCACAATGCTGTGCCGAACATGTCCTTACATTAGATGGGATGAGGATCCTGGTGTCCATGTTCACAGCTCCCTAAACGTGGCTGCACAGTTTGGTGGGATGGTTAAGAAGTCCTATGGCATTCTTGCCTTTATTAGTCGGGGCACTGAGTACAAATGTCAGGGAGTTATGTGGCAACTTTATAAAAATCACTAGTCAGACTGAATCAGTCGTATTGTACACAGTTCTGGTCACCCCATTATCGGAAGGATGTCAGGGCGTTGGGGAGCCTCCGGAGAGGTTTAACAGGACTCTGCAGGGACTCGATGCCATGTGTTACAACGAGAGGTCGGACACCTGGGTCGCTTCCCTGTAGCTGAGGGTGGGAGGGAGGGAGTCCCAGTGGGGACACGGCTGATTTCACACACACACTGAATGTTCTCTCTACAGGTGCGGAGAAACAGGAGCCGGAGCAGAACATCGAAAACAGAATGGAGCTTAAGATCTACCTGCTCTGCTTCGTTACGTTCGCCCTGGTCGCGATAGTGGCCGGGCTCTCGATCTATGGTAAGTGGAACGGGCTCTGGGTGCAGTCATACCGCAAACAAGCAGAGTGGAATGAAATGTTACCTCAAAAATGCTCACCCTGACACCAACACGCCATTCACCGTGACGTGGAAACGGCCCTCACAGTGACAGGGACACTTTTCTCACTGTGACAGTGACACGACCGTCACCGTGACAGCGACAGGCGTCTCACCGTGATACAGACGTTACCCTCAACATAGCATAGAGAAGACCCTCACCATTATTATGACAGTACCGTCACATCGTGCACGACAGTACATTCACCGTGACACCGACACACCTCTCACTGTTACACGGACTCAGCCTTCACCGTAAGAGCTACACAACCTTCTCCGTGACATCGACACTCCCCTCTCCGTGACACCAACATACCCCACAGTGACCCGGACACTCTCCACACCGGGACACCGACTCCCCCTTTACTGTGGCACCAATACTCCCCTGAAAGTGACACCGAAACTGCGAACTGTGACACCGACACTCCCCTCACTGTGACAGCGACGTACCTCTCACCATGACACTTACTCGCAACACACCGTGACTTCAAGCCCACACCATTACACCGACACTCCCTCTTACCTTGACACTTACACACCCCACACCGTAACATTGACACTGATCATCGTGACACCGACACTTCTCTCACTGTGACACTGACACAAACCTCTCCATGTCACTGATGCACCACCCTGCGTGAAACCTTCACAGCGCACACGCTGACATCGACAGGCTCCTCATTGTGACACAAACATTTCCCACACTGTGTCACAGAGAGGTCCATCACTGTGACACACACTGACCCCTCACTGTGACACCGCCACACACCTCACTGTGAATCCGCCACATCTCACTGTGACATTCACACACACCTCACTGTGACACCGACACTCCCCACACCGTGACATCGACACTCCTCAGGTCTCGTCCCAGACAGATTTCTCACTGTGACACAGACACTCCACACACTGTGACACCGACTCACTTCACACCGTGTCACTGACACCCTTTCCTATCACTCTCAGTATCACAGACTCGTCAGTCTCTGATCACCTCCGAGCGAAACTACCGGAGACTTTGGGAGCAACATCAGGAGATGAACAGGACCCAGCGCCAATGTCAACAGAAAGTCCATGAGTTGAACTCAACCCTTGAATCCAGGACATCTGACAACTCCCGGCTGGATCACCCCCAGAGAACCTGTCTGAGCAATCTCTCGGAGCTGAATCGAACGCACAGCGATCTCCGTCATCGGTTCAATCAGCTCGAAATGAAGAATGGAAACATCACCAGAAACATAGCTCAGGTTTGCCAGTACCTCAACAGGAGAAGAGGTGAGAGGACATTCCACGTTTCAACTGCTCCATATAACAGGGTGCGAGGAAATGGAGAGACTTGGAGGAAATGGAGAGTTTCTCTCCAACACTTACCCCAGGAGATTGCGATGGGACGGTGTGGAGGGAGCTTCACTCTGTATCTGACCCCTGGAGTATGTGATGGTACAGTGTGGAGGGAAATTCAATCTGTGTCTGACCCCGGGAGTGTGTGACGGGATTGTGTGGAGGGAGATTTACTCTCTGTCTGACCCGGGAGTGTGTGATGGGACGGTGTGGAGGGAGCTTTAACAGTAAATACTCTGCAGATGCTGGGGTCAAATGAACACGCACAACACTTGTGGAATTCAGCAGTTCGAGCAGCTTCCATGGAAACGAGCAGACAAACTTTTATGGCCGAGACCCTTCGTCAGGACTGGGCGGTGGGCCGGGTGTCAGCCGTGTGTTGCAGGGGCTCTATAGCGAACGTAGGGGAGGGTGGGAAGGAGAAGGCCGGTGCCAGGTGAAAACCAGTAAGGGGAAAGATCAAGCTGTGGGGGAAGGGAAGCAGCGAGGGGATAAGCAGGAAAGCTGAAGAAGGAATGTACTTCGAAAGCACTATGGGCAGTAGAAGCAGGCGGAACCATGAGGGACTTGATAGCCATCTGAAGTAGGAGGCGCAGTGAAAGTGGGATTGGGGAAGGGAGGGGGAGGGAATTACCGGAAGGTGGAGATTTCAAGGGAGTTTCGTTCAATGTCTGAGTCTGTACAGGGTACAGTGAGGAAACAGCGGCACCAAGCGTCTGATCGCGAGAGTGAGTGATCTGGCCGGACGGGTATTTCAAAACATCACTCTGTGTCTAACCCTGACGGTGTGAAGAATTGATTGACATCTCCGTGATAGCTCGAAAGGAGCGGGATTCGCTAGTTAACAACTTGAATAAAAGATTTGACAGATGAAGTGAAGTTCGCTCTGCATCTGATCCCAGAATTCAATGAAGGCATAGTGTGTCTAACCCCGGGACTTTGTGATTGGACGCTGTAGAGGGAGTTTCACTCAGTGTCTGTCGCGGGGAGTGTGTGATGGGACGGTGTGGAGGGAGATTCACTCAGTGTCTGTCGCGGGGAGTGTGCGATGGGAAGGTGTGGAGGGAGTTTATTTCTGTGTCTAACCACGGCAGTGTGTGATGGGACGGTGTGGAGGGAGATTCACTCTGTGTCCGATCACCGGAGTGTGTGATGGGATGGTGTGGAGAATGTTTTACTCTGTGTCTGACCCCGGGAGTGTGTGATGGATCGGTGTGGAGGGAGATTCACTCACTGTCTGACCCGTTTGTGTGTGATGCGACGTTGTGGAGGAAGATTCACTCTGTGTCTGACCCCAGGAGTGTGTGATATGAGGGTGTGGAGGGAGATTCGCTCTGTGTCTGACCCAGGGAGTGCGATGGGACGGTGTGGAGGGAGATTGACTCTGTGTCTTGCACGGGGGTCTGTGATTGGTTGGTGTGGAGGGAGATTCACTCTGTGTCTGACCCCAGGAGTGTGTGATGGGATGGTGCGGTGATAGATTCATTCAGTGACTGAACCCAGGATTGTGTGATGGGACAGTGTGGAGGGAGCTTCACTCTTTGTCTGATCCCGGGAGTGTGTGATGGGATGGTGTGGAGGGAGATTCACTCTGTGTCTGACCCCGGGAGTGTGTGATGGGACGTTGTGGAGGGAGATTCACTCTGTGTCTGACCCCGGGAGTGTGTGATGGGACGGTGTGGAGGGAGATTCGCTCTGTGTCTGATGCCAGGTGTGTGTGCTGTGACGGACAGAGGGAGATTCACTGTTATTTGTTCGAAATTTCCAGACAAAACCCTTTCCCAGGACTGGATCAGGATCGCAGTCGATTGTTATTTCATATCCACGTTGGAAACGTCTTACGATGAGGCGAAACAAAATTGTTCTAACTCTGATTCAAATCTTCTTGAAATAAACTCAAAAGCGGAAGAGGTAAGTATCAGGTCGATGGAGATGTATCTACACCAAAGTGCAGTTCCTCGACTTAACCACTCCTGGGGTCAGACACAGAGTGAATCTCCCTCCACAACGTCCCATCACACACTCCCGTGGTCAGACACAGAGTGAATCGCACTCCACACCGTTCCATCACACACTCCCGAGGTCAGACGCAGAGTGAATCTCTCTTCACACCGTCCCATCACATAATCCCGGCTCAGACACAGTGATTCTCCCTCCACACCGTCCCATCACATACTCCCGGGCTCAGACTCAGAGTGAATCTCCCTCCACACCGCCCATCACACACTCCCGGGGTCAGACACAGAGTGAATCTCCCTCCACACCGCCCATCACACACTCCCGGGGTCAGACACAGAGTGAATCTCCCTCCACACCGTCCCATCACACACTCCCGGGGTCAGACACAGAGTGATTATTCCTCTACACGGTCCCATCAAACACTCCCGGGCTCAGACTCAGTGTGAATCTCCCTCCACACCGTCCCATCACACACTCCCGGGGTCAGACACAGAGTGAATCTCCCTCCTCACCGTCCCATCAAACACTCCCGGGCTCAGACTCAGTGTGAATCTCCCTCCACTCTGTCCCATCACACACTCCCGTGGTCAGACGCAGAGTGAATCTCTCTTCACACCGTCCCATCACATAATCCCGGCTCAGACACAGTGATTCTCCCTCCACACCGTCCCATCACATACTCCCGGGCTCAGACACAGAGTGAAGCTCCCTCCACACCGTCCCATCACATACTCCCGGGTTCAGACACAGAGTGAAACTCCCTCCACACCGTCCCATCACGCACTCCCGTGGTCAGACACAGAGTGAATCGCACTCCACACCGTTCCATCACACACTCCCGAGGTCAGACACAAAGCGAAGCTCCCTCCGCACAGTGCAGTCACACTCTCGGGGAGTTAGTCAAAGATGACGCTACTGAAATTTTGCTCAAATTCAATCACTAATGACTGCAATTAAATTTCGCAGAGTTTTGTTAAGAAAGCTGTCCGCGAAAAACGCAGTTCCTACTGGATTGGAAAATGCCTAGCCGGGTGAGATTTGGGGTCACGCAAGTTTTCTGAGGAGATAATTGGTCGTGCGGTTCGATTGGGTAATGATACAGTCTGCGAGAAGATAGTCCGCAATGGCTTCAATTTACGGTCTGGCACAGGGATTGGGAAAGAAAGCGGGAAGGGGGATTATTTTAAGGAATGTGAAGTTCTGTGTGGAGCGTGTGGCAATTTGCAGCAATTTGTGGACAGAGAACCGTCTGTTTGGAGAGAGTTGGGGCTGTTTAGGGACTGACAGAAGTCAATGAAGTGGACGTGTGTGTGTGTGTCAGTTGGAGTATTTTTGTGAGGGCCTCCGTGGGGAGGAAGTGCGACACAGGGATTAAGTTGGGAGACACAGGTCTGTGGGGAGAGTGTGGATAATTGGATTCGTTTTCGGAACTGACACGTGCTGTTGGTAGAGTGTGTCTGACTGAATTATTTTGGGGACTGACGTGGAGTGTCGGAAGAGAGTGGAAAGAGGCAGTGATTTGGTGTCTGGCACAGTCCCGTCGGGAGATGTTTGGGGAGTGGGATTATGTTGGGGACTGACACGGGACTGTGGGGAGCGCGTGGAGCTGTGAAGCTCTTTTGGGAACTGAGACAGGTTGCGGCAGAGAGTGAGGCAGTGCGTGCACCTTGTGGACTGACACAGATCTCGGATTAGTTTGGACATTGACAGACTTCTGTGGGAAGAGAGTGGAAGTGGGAGTGTTTTGGTTTCTGACACAGGTCTCGAACACGAAGGCTGGGCAGTGGGATTATTTCCGGGACTGACACGGGCCTGTGGGGGGAGAGTGCGAAATGCGAGTGTTTTGGGGACCGACACGGGGCGGTGTGGAGAAAGTGAGTCAGTGTGTGTTCCTTGGACCGACACTGATCTGTGCGGAGAGAGCGGGAGGTCAGAGTGTGTTGGGGTATAAAGCAGGCCTGTGGGGTACCGCTGAAGCAGTGGGAGTATTTTGGAGACTGATATAGGTCCATGGGGAGAGGGTGCAGCTATGGGTGTATTTTAGGGCCTGTGGGGAGAAGAGGGGGCACTGGTATTACTCTGGGATCTGTCTGTGGGGAGAAAGTGGGGCATGGCGTTAAATTGGGGACTGGCGCAGGGCTATAGGGAGAGCGCGAGTAAGTGGGAGTATTCTGGACGTTGACACAGGGCTGTGCTGGGGAAGTGGGGAATTGTGAGATTTTGGGATCTGTCACAGGTCAGTGGTGAGGGTGTGCGTCAGTTATTTTGGGGACTGACTTAAGGCTCTCTGCTGGAGGAGTGTTGTCCCTTTTCAACTTGTTTCCTCCTGCTTGACAGGAACGTGGCCTCTAATGTGTTGTACATGAAGGAGGATGGAAAGTTCGAATGCAGTAAATGTAAACGTAACAGTTGTAAAAATGCTCAGCACCGTTTCATCTGTGAAAAGTCTGCACATTGGTGCCCGGATATTTCTCAAAAGATCCCGGATCTCTGTCAACAGCCAGTGGGACCGGCTTCAATCAAATGACAACATCCTCTTTCTCCGCATCTCTGTCTTCGACTGTCACTGACACATCCTCTCCTCCCTAACCTATTCTGCTCCCTCCTTCTATAGCTCTTTTACTGGCCATCTCTCCTTCTGTTTACTCTCGTCCCTCGAAACTCTCTCTCTCACTCATCCTCCTCCACTCCCGCCTTCTCTATTGCATCCGCATTTTCCTTCCTCTCACTTTCTGCACACCCTCTCCCTTAACTCTTCTCTCTTCTTTCACACTCTATTCCCCCATTCTCCACTCCCTCTCTGCCCTTCTCTTCCCATTTCAATATTTCATTTATCTAATCCCAATCCTTTTCACTTTTCTCTTTCGAGCTGCTCTCACCTCCGTCATGTCACTGATGTTCTCGAAACCCCAGTGCTGGGGAAATAGAGTGCCTTTTCCGTGTCCCTCGTGGTTTTCTACACCTATGTAAGGTCACAGAATAAAGCCTAAAAATTCCAGACCTCAGTCCATAATTCAGTCCCTCGTGTCCTCGTAAATCTTCCTCTCCAGTCTTCCCAGCTCAGTGGCATCGTTCCCACAGCAGACTGACCGGAACTGAACACCGTGCTCCAAATGTCGTCTGACAGACATCTTCTACAACTGCAACGTGACCTGAGACTCCCGTACTCAGTGTCCTGACTGATGAAGGCCAGCGTGTCAAATGTCCTCCCCGTCTGTATCGCGTGTTTTCTGCCGGATCCACAGTCTGTTTTACTATCTGTGACTTGTACCACGTGAGGATTGTTCATTTAACGGATCAGCGGGGCGCAAATATGTAAAATTAATGTGAAAATAAAAAGATAATAAATCACGTAAAATGTGGACGTGGTGCTCATGCATTCAAAACTATGATGGCTGAGGGGAATGATATGATCCTCAATCGTTGAGCTTTCGTCTCCTGTGTCTGTTCCCCGAAGGTCGTAATGAACTGGGAGCTTGACCCGGGAGCAGCGGCCTTAGTGATGGATGCCGCCTCCTCAAGGCATCGCATCTGGGAGACGTCCTCGATGCTGGGGAGGGATGTACCCGCGATGGAGCTGGCTGAGTATACACCACTCTGCCCCCTCTGGCGACCTCGTGCGTTGCAGCCTCCACACCAGGCGGCGGTGCAACAAGTCAGAATGATCCCAGCGATCATTTGCTGGTCTTCAACGAAAGGCCAAATCTTCTCAAATGGCTGCGTTGTAATTCATTCTGTAACGAGAGAGATATGGATGTTTGGGATGGTGCTGAAAAAAATACTGAGACTCAGCCTCGAAATAATGGATATTGGAAACTTGTTTCGGCAGAAAGAGAGAGAGATCTACAATAAATATATGCAGCATGGAGTCAGTGGAGTTCTCCAGGAACATAAAGAATGTAAAATAAAATCTTAAGAAAGAAATTAGAAAAAAACTAAAAGAAGGTAGGTGGTTGCTTTGACAAGTAACATGAAAATAAATCCAAAGGGTTTCTGCAGTTATGTTAATAGCAGAAGGATAGTGAGGGATAAAATTGTTCCCTTAGTGAATCAGAGTGGACAGCTCTGTGTGGAGCAAAAAGAGATGGGTGAGATTTTGAACAATTACTTTTTTTCCGGTATTCCCTACGGAGAAGGAAATTGAGTTGTGCAAGGTACGGGAAACAAGTAGTGGAGTTATGGAAAATCTGATGATTAAAGATGAGGAAGTAGTGGCGCTTTTAAGGAATATAAAAGTGGACAAGTCTCCAGGTACTTCCAGGATATTCCCTAGAAATGTGAGGGAAGTTATTGAAGAAATAGCAGGGGCTCTGACAGAAATGTTGCAAATGTCATTAGAAACGGGGATGGTCCCGGCGGATTGGTGAAAACAGTTGGCTATTTTGCACTTAAAAAATCATAGAGATGGGATGGTGTGCTGTGAAAACAGGAAGGAAGGGGGGTAGTGTGTGGCCACAGAAAGGGTGTTCAGATAGCAGCCTTTGGAGCAGAATATGTGAGTTACCATTTTCTTGCACCCTATCTCTGATTGGAGTCAGTTAATACGCCGAAATCTACTGACCCATGACTGTTATTCGGAGACAGAGCAAGAATACCTCTATACAATCCCATCACACACTCCTGGAAACATACACTCAGTAACGCTCCCTCCGCAACGATCCATCCCTAACTGCCGTGGTCAGACACAGAGTACAGCTCTCTCCACATTGTCCCAACAGACACTCGGGAGTCTTACACGGAGTGAAGCTTCGTCCACTCCGGCCCAACACACACTCCCAAGGTCAGATAACCAGCGAAGCTCTCTAAATATACCATCTCACTCTCGGGGTCAGACATGTGAAGTACCTCCCGCACCATCGCAGCACACCCTCCCGGCGTCAGCAAAAGTACGAAACCCTCTCCCTTCTCCGTTCTCCCCACTCACCAATATACAGATTTTCGGCTTTCCAGTAGTCTTGAATCGTGTGTGTCTCTTGGAGATGGTGTGTGTGTCTGTGAGCGGACTGTGTGCTGCCGGTCGAGGAAGGAAGGGGAGGAGAGAGGAGGACAGCGAAAGGGTGGTGAGAATGCAAACACTGATGCAAGTGGTGTGGAAGCACGTGACCGGCCTGTGCATTCAGAGTTGTGGAGAGATTCAGATCCTGGCGATCGATATCCATGGTATGGGGGGAGGTGAAACACCACCCATCATCTCTCCCTCATACTCCCCACAATTGCCTGTGACACAGAGTGGGAGGAGAGTGCAGGGACGACGTAGATGGGGAGAGTTTAGCGGGTGGACTGTGTCACGGAGACGGAGCGGGGCGTATGGGTACGTGCGCGATAATGGAGATGGCGAAATGTGCAGGAGGGTGTGAGGGTCACGGAGACGGGGTTGATTGTAGGCGAGGGACGCGTGACGGAGACAGCAGTGGTGCACTGCAGTCTGTGTGACGGTGACTGGGAATAGTGTAGGAGTAGGGTGACGGATTCGGGGAGTGGTTTTGGAGAGGGAGGGTGTTATGCACACGGGGAGTACCGTATTCGAGTTACTGTGCAGGGCCTGAGTTTGTGTTGGTATCGTTGAGTGGTGAGATCCTGCTGTGGTGCAGAGCCTGTCTGTGTTAGTGTCACGATGAGGGACGTGTTCATATCAGATGTGGGTTGTGGCAGTGACACCGAAACACTTTCAGTGTCCCATTGATGAACATCTCCGTGTCACAGTGAGGGTTCTGTGTCTCGTTCATAGCTTATGTAAACGATACTGTCCCGCCTGCAATCAAGTCTCACTAATATCTGCCGTGTCAGGCTTAGAGACGTTGAGCTCTGACCTGAGCGCATCGGCCTTTCAAACAATCCGTCCTGCATTGAAACGTCCGCTGCTCAGAACATGAGTCCAAGCAGGCGCAACCTTTTGCTTCTCGACATTTTCAGAAGTCTTAGCAACATCTGTCCCAACAAATACTCAACTATCTGTAATAGCGTTCATGTTTACATGTCCCTGCAACTCTAGTTTATACCACTACTCTCCCCTTCTAATGGGAAACTTTACTGCTGGGGTATTAGTTCGATTCCAGTTCAGGTATAATTTGAAAGAGTTGCTCATGGGAGAGGAAATGAATGAGCTGAGCAAAGTGGGGGCGGTGTGGCGCGGTCGCGTGCCATGTGTCTGTGCTGCCCCCCAGTGATAGCTCGGCAGAATACAATCTCTGTTGTGAACGGTTTCAGATTACCGTGGCATTCAAAATGCTCAGGGGCCTCAAGCTGCATAAATGTGAGTGTGTGTGTGTGTGTGTGTGTGTGTGTGTGTGTGTGTGTGTGTGTGTGTGTGTGTGTGTGTGTGTGTGTGTGTGTGTGTGTGTGTGTGTGTGTGTGTGACTTTTTAAACTGAATATTCTTTCTAATTTTGTCCACACCTGCAGATCCAAAAGGTTTGAGAACAGACTCCCCTTCTCTACCTATATACTGGTGACGATAATGACCGCATACCTTCGTTCTCGTCCACAGTACCTCTTCTCCGTTCCCCTAACAAAGATAATCCTATCGATACTGCTCTCCAGATTTGACCCCTTATTCCTGGCTGAGACACAGAACCATAGTCAGTGTCAGAGACCCGACCGGTGAGACTTTTCCCTGCTTGGTCATTTGCTTCTCTCTCCTACCATCCAGAAGTATTCAACAAGTTATTAAGCAGTTTAGCCACAAGGCGTCTTTGCACTGGAGCTGGCTGTTTAACCCCTTTAACCTTCCTCTCTGTCACCTAGTTTTGTTGTACCCTACAGCGCGGGTGTAAATACCTTTCTATATGCCTTCCCTCTCACCACCTCAGCTTCCCGAATGATCCCGTGTTCATCCAGTTACAGTTTCAAAACTGTTCCGCAGAGTGTCACGGCGAGTTGCGTGTGGCCATCACGGTATGGGGTCGCTTAGTGTCCGCTCGAAGTTGTGTCCATGGCACGGTGAGGGGTGTGTAGGTGTCACAGTGACAGCTGTGTGGCTCGCTCACTGCCTATACTGTCTGCGAAGTGGTTGGTCTCTCTGTTTCGCAATCTATCGTCAAAGTCCTTGATCCACCCGACCCTCTTATCTGCCCACTCGATGAGTTTAAAACTGTCTTTTAGCCCCTCTTGCAAAGCAGTGAACGTAAATCACCGAACAGAACAGAACCTTCGGCCCACAATGTTATGATATACTAATTCAGCTAAATCACTTCTGACTGCACAACAACCATCTTCCTGTAATCCCTGTATATTAACGTCCCTGTCAAAAAGGCACATGAACTCCGCTCTCCCTGAGTTTGTCAATGAAACTCTTTTTACTAGTAAAGCCGCCCCTCAACTTTCAATACTTCCCGCTTCTTCACGATTAACACAACCGAAAACGGGAATGTTGAGCTGACGGTCCTGCCCGCCCTGCAACGGCGTCTCACTAATGACTACAATATCATAATTCCAGACGTGGACCCCTGCCCGGAGCTCATCGGACTTTCGTACAATACTTCCTGTATTGAAACGTCCGCAGCTCAGAACATGAGTCCAAGCAGGATCAATATTTAACTTCCTCACTTTGTCTGTTGTCTTAACAGAATGTGCCCCAACTACTACTCCACTAAACGTTTTGGCATTCCGTATTTCATCCCCCTGCATCTCTGGTTCAATTCACACTCCGCCTCCTCTTTAATGGCAGAACTTCTCGCTGGGATTTTAGTTCCAGTCCAGTCCCGTTGGAAACTGAGACATGTTCGTTGGCGAAGAAAATAAAGGGTCTGCGCACATGGGGGCGCTGTGGCGCGGCCTCCGGACGGGCGTATATAGCACATCCCTCGTGTTCGCTCGGCAAAAGACAATCTCTGTCGGTGTCGAATCCAGATTCCGGTTTCATCCTGTGGACCCCGGGACTCATGCTGCGTTGTGGCCTATTTGAATCCTTATATATTATAAGTGTTTTTGCACCTTGGTCCTGGAGTAACGCTGTTTCGTCTGGCTGCGTTGATGTTTATTTATGTAAGATTGAATGAAAATTAAACATGGATTGCATTGAAACCGGCCTGATGCACTGGTCGAATGAAGGCTTCCTTCGAAGAGAACCCGATGCCTCAACTATCAGAAGCCTTCATTCATACCACGACACCTTAGCCGTGTGTTAATCAGTGTTGTCTTCCTATGTTTGGCCACACCAGCACCGACCGAACAGACTGCTCACCCTTCCACTTAAGATTGCTGAGGTCCCGGCAGACCCAAAGTTTCAAGCCTGACTGTACCGGCAGAGCCATAGTTTCAGCTTGCTCCTGCCCCACTGGAAGTGTGTCTGCCTACCTGGACTCCATTTTATCCCCCATAGTTCAGTCTCTCCCCACCTACATCCAGGATACATCCCATGCCGTTCACCTCTTCAATAACTTCCAATTCCACGGCTCCGACCGCTTCATTTTTTACCATGCAACCCCCATCAAGAATGCCTCAAAGCCCTCCGCTACTTGTTGGATAACAGACCCCACCAGTTCCCAGAACCACCACACTCCTCCGGTTGGCGGAGCTTGTTCCAACTCTCAACTCTCCAACTCTCAATTTCTCCTCTGGTTCTTCCCACTTTCTCCAGATCAAGGGCATACCCATGGGTACTCGAATGGGCCCCAGCTATGCCTGCCTCTTTGTGGGTTATGTGGAACAGTCTATGCTCCAAATCTATACTGGCACCACTCCCCAACTTTTCCTCCGCAACGTTGACGACTACATTGGTTCTTCCTGCACCCATGCTGAGCTCGTCAATTTCATCAACTTTGCCTCTAACTTTCACCTAGCCCTGAAATTCACTTGGTCCATCTCGGACACTTCTTTCCCCTTGATCTCTCGGTCTCCATCTCTGGAGACAGGCTCTCCACCGACAACTTCTACAAACCCACTGACTCTAATAACTCTCTTGACTATACATCTTTCACCCTGCCCAATGCAAAAAAATGCCATACCCTATTCTCAGCTCCTCCGTCTCATCTGCTCCCAGGATGAAGCTTTCCGTTCCAGGACTTCTCAAATCTCCTCCTTCTTTCAGGATCGTGTTTTCCCTTCTGGCGTCATCAAATATGCCCTCACCCGCATCTCCTCCACATGCCGCAATTCAGGCCTTAACTCATCCTCCCGTCACCACAACAGGGACAGTGCTCCCCTTGTCCTCACCTACCACCCCATCCGCCTCCGGATCCAGCATATTATCCTCCACACCTTCCGCCACCTTCAACATGACCCCAACACCAAGCACATCTTTCCCTCCCTAACCCTCTCAGCATTTCTCAGGGATCGGTCGCTCCGCTACTACCTGGTCCACCCGTCACTCCCCATAGAACTCCTACCTGTCACGAAACCCTGCAAGTGCAAATGCTACACCTGTCCCCACACCTCCCACCTTACCTCCATTTCGGGCCCCAGGAAGTCCTTCCAGGTGAGGCAACACTTCACCTGCGAGACTGCTGGAGTCGTAAATTGCAAGCTGTACACCCGGTGCGGCCTCTTTACACAGGCGAGACCCGACACAGACTGGGGGACAGTTTCGTCGAGCTCCTCCGCTCCGTCCGTCACAATGGACAGGACCTCCCGGTTGCCACCCACTTCAACTCTGCCTCTTATTCCCATCTAGATATGTCCATACATGGACTCCCCTACTGCCATGATAAGGTCAAACTCAGGTTGGTGGAACAACACCTCATCTACCGTCTGGGTCGCCTCCAGTCTGCTGGTATGAACATTGAATTATCCAATTTCTGGTCATTCCCTCCCTCTCCCCCTTCCCCTATCCCAGGTCCATCTCTGCCTCTCTCTCTTTTGAACTTTCTGCTTCTTCATCTCTACTGTTCTTTCATGCTTACCTCCTCCCCCCTTTATCTTTACTCTGATTCGTTTCCCATCTGGCGCCTCTAGGCCCTACCCCCTCCCAATCTCTATTACTGGGCTTCAGCCCTCTCTTCTCCGCCCATTCCTGATGAAAGGACCCGGCCCGAAACGTCGGCTACTCTTTTCTCACGGATACTGCCTGACCTGCTGAGTTCTTCCAGCGTTCTGTACGTATTCTTTGATCCACAGCATCAGCAGTTGTAATTTGTGTGCTAAGATTGCTGAGGACCCGCTCAGAGTGGTAGTGTTCCCGACACTCGGGAGGCGAAATACCTTCCAGGAATATCTCTATCACACACAAAAGATCTTTTCTAATCCCCTAACCATTGATGCCCTGTCACAACAGCTCGCCTCATCTCGACTTTCCCCTTACTTTCCTAACCACAGAGCCAACATCAGTGCCAGATACCTGACCTGAGATACTTTGGTCATTTGGCCACTCCCCACATTCAAGATTTACAAAGCGGTACACCTGTTATTGAGGGGATTGGTCACAGTGAGCACTCTACCCTGGGCCTGTCTGTCAATCAGTTTCCTGTGACCTGTACATTGTGTCGAAATTCTTCCCAATATGTCCTCCCTATCACCCCTCAGCTTCCCGAATGATCCCGAGTTCATCCAATTCCAGTTCCAACCCCTTAACTCTGAGTCTGAGAAGCTGCATCAGGATGAACTTCTCACAGGTGAAGTCGTCAGAGACACTGAGGTCCCTCTGTCGTCCCACGTCCTGCAATAGGAGCATTCAACTCTCCTGCCAGGCATTGCCTGCTCCTCTAATTGAAGGAAACAATAAGTCAACTGAAAAGAAATTCATCAACAGTTTGCCCCTGCCTTATTTTGCTTCGTCCTTGCTGATGAATCCGCTTCCCTGATTGGTTGTGGTTCAAACAAACGCGAGGCGCTGTCCCAACGACAAAAATCTCTGAGTCTGCGACTCCGTCAGTCAGATGCACAGCGAAACAGCCTCTTGAACCCCTTTCCCCCTGAGTTTGCCAATGTAGCGGATGTGACAGTTCAAGCCGCCAATCTCCCTTGAATTATTTCCTCCTCATCCAATATCCGTAAAGCTGAGCGAACTGGCCAGCCCGTCTGAAACCACCTCCCAATAATGACTGCAATATGATAATTCCAGACTTTGTCCTGGCTCTGTGCTCATCTGTCTTTCGTACGACAATTCCTTCATTGAAACACACGCAGCTCAGAACGTGTGAAGGCTCAACATTTTGCTTCCTGACTTTGTCTGAGGACTTAGCAGCATCTATTGGAATTTTTTGGATGTAATCTTAAATAGGATTGACAAGGGACAGGCTGTGGATGTTGTGTATTTGGATTTCCAAAAGGCCTTTAATGAGGTGCCACATAAGAGGCTGCTTAATAAGATGAGGACCCAAGGAATGACAGGAAGGATATTTGAATGTGTGGAGCATTGGCTGAGAGGCAGAAAGCAAACAGTGGAAATACAGGGATCCTCTTCTGGTTGGTTGCCGTTTTGTGGCTCAGTTTGCAGGTGACTTCAAGATAAGTGGAGGAGCAGGAAGTGCTGAAGAACCGGAAAGGTTGCAGAGAGGCTTCTCCGTTTAGAAAAATGAGCCATGAAATGGCAGATGACGATACATTTTTGAAGACGAAACAATCGGGCAGATTGTTATTCAGCTGGGGAGAAAATTCAGAATTCGGAAGTACAAAGGGACTTGGGGGTTCTACTGCAGGATACCCTAAAGGTTAACCAGCAGGTTGGATCGGCAGTAAGGAAAGCAAATGCTATGTTGACATTCATTTTAATGTACAGGATTAGTGTATATGAGTAATGAGGTGTTGATGAGACTCTATGGGGCACGGGTGAGACACCATTTAGAATACAGTGTGCAGTTTTCGGCCCCCTATCTGAGAAAGGATGTGCTGATTTTGGTGAGAGTTCAGTGAAGATTCGCTAGGATGATTCCTGGAATGCTGGGACTAGAATATGAGGAGCTTTTGTCAGCTCATGGATTGTATTCATTAGAGTATAGAAGAATGAGAGGGGATACTGCAAAGAGAACATTCAACTCTCTTGCCAGACATTACTACTGCTCTAATTGTGCAATTATGAAGAAGCAAACAATAGAATAACTGAAAACAAACGAATCATTGGATTAGACCTATCATACCTTTATTGCTCTTTCTACTATATCAGTTTTATTGATTGCTCGCTTGTCAAAAAAAAAACCGCAAGACGCAAGAATTTTATGAGTGGGTGACTCCGACAGTCAGACACAGTATGAAGCCCCGTTCACGACATCAGATCAAGCACTTCCGGGGACAGACAAGCAGTGCTGCTTTCTCCACATCGTCCCATGACACACTCCCGGGGTCAGACGAAGAGTGAATCTCCCTCCACAAAGTCCCATCACACACTCCCGGGGTCAGACACAGTGGGAATCTCCCTCCACACCACCCCATGCTCCCTGCCACCAATCCATCAGCGATGAAATGGCCAGCAGTCTCGATGTCCTAATTCTGCTCCTGTGCCGTGTGGGTTTAATTGAAATTCCTCGGTTACTGTGTGTCAGCAACTCAGATCTATAGTGGTCCAACACGTTCATGTAAACACAAGGAAGGTGTCATGTGCCCGACTGAACAGGACAGGCTTCCACGTTTCCACACGTCCATTTCCCGGAGAACGGTTCACTCTCACTTTTCTTCTCAGATTCAGAGATATAATTGTTCAATACCAGGTTCCTTCATGTAAAGTCTATCGTTAAAGAACTGTGGCTGAGCACTCAGTGCTCAACCGTAAGAGTCTCGTCTCCAGTACGACTGCTTGTGATGTCGTCTTTGGTTTGGGTTGGTGCCGTCTTGTTTACTTCGAGTCTGAGTCTGAATTAATTCAAAATCTTACTCCGCATTTGGGTTCAACAACATCCAGATCTGTCTCGCTACAGAAGGGATCACAGCTTTATGGCCTTGAGGGGATGTGCTCTCTCAGTGAAGATGAGGAAAATTCTATGTATGTTCGGTGGGAAACGTTCTGACTAGCCGTATCGCCGCCGGGTGCGGATGCTGCAACGCACTGAATAGTGACGGGCTACAGAGGATTCCAGCCTCAGCCGCCACTCTGACGGTCACACCCCTCCCTACCATCGAGGGGCATTGTCAAGAGGCGATGCTTCGGGAAGGCGGCATCCATCACTGAAAACTCTCCCCACTCGGGAGAAGCTCTCTGCTCGTTATTTCCATCAGGGAGGTGTAGCAGGAACCTGAACAACCACATATAACGATTCAGGAACATCTTCTCACCCCGCGCCATCACATCTCTGAACGCACTGGCACACACTCGACATTTTTGCGGTGTTTATTAATGTTTGTAATTTACATTAACTCTACATCTTTTTTGAAGTTATGATGCAGCAAAAGAACACATTCCAAGCCGTATAAATTTCAGGTAAAAAAACTCAAATAGCGATTCTGATTAAAAATATCCGATAGGACAGGACACTTGTCACGCTGGGTTTCACCAGTCAGGGCACTGAACACAGGAGTCGGGAGATCACATTGCAGTGGTACAAGACGTCGGTGAGGCTTTCTGCTTTTGGACAAAATGCCACTGACCTGGAAAGAGTGTGCAGGGAGTTCTACGGGGATATTGCAGGAAGTCGAGGGTTATCAGAGAGGTAGGGAAGGTTGGGACTTTATTCCCCGGAGCGTTTTTGTAACCTTACAGAAACACAAGAGCGGCACAGACAGAGGGGATGCGCATTCTCTTTTACCCAGGGTTGGGTTATCGAGAACCAGAGGGCACAGGATTGTAGTGAGAATGGGGGGAAAAGAGAAAGAAATAGATATCAGGGAGACCGAGAGTTCGGAGAGAACACAGAGGGAAGAGAGAGAGACGGGAGAAGGTGGGAAAGAATTGGCAGAGGGAGTGGAGAGAGAACGGGCAGAGAAAGGACAAGGCGTTAGATGGTGGGCCGAGAGGTAGAGAGAGTGGAGAAGAACGGGACGGGGTGGAAATGGCGAAAAAGTAGGGATCGATGGGGACAGAGTATTGTTAGTGTGTGATGGAGAGAATGGGGCTGAGACAAAATGAAGGGAATGGAGTAGGAGGAAGGTACAGAGAGGATGAGCAGGGAGTTCGAGAGGATGAGGAGGGAGTTCGAGAGGATGGAGTAGTGATAGTAGATGAAGAGAGAAGGGGAAATAGAGGGGTAGGCACTTGATTCAAATCGGCCGCACTGGCACAGACGGCACAGGGTTGAGGCGAGAGTGGTTGGACAAGAGATAGAGAGGGAGAGATCAGGGAGATGGAGGGTTTAGAGAGACCGGGAAAGGGGGAAGTTAGTCATTTGATTCATGTCGACTCCATCGGCGGTTGACAGAGATCCTGGATATTTTCAGGTTTCTCCGGGAACAAATGTGCCGACTTCTCGCAGATGAAACGGCAATCGCGATCACAAGGGTTCCATCCTTCGTACAAGCGACAGTCCCTGCAGTCTGACAACCCCGACAACACATTGTACAGGAGACCCCAAGCCACAGTCCTGTCCAAGAGAGTTAAACAATTTCAACAGAGACAAAACAGCTCCAGCAGATACCCGAGCCGAGTACGTCCACAAGCTAATCCCATGAAATCGCTCTCTCCTAGCAGCCTGTTGCAGTCACCAAACTTATCCAACTCCATCACTCTCTCCCCACCGTGCCAGTACCAATGCCCAATTCTCACAGACCCACAGTCTCCCCGCAGAGTAATATCAGTTCCACGTCTTCCCACAGCCCTGTGCCGGTCCCAGATTAAACCCGTTTTCTTCACTCTATCCAGAGGATCGTGTCTGTCTCCTAACATATCCCACTACACAGCCTGTGGTCCGCCTCCAGACCTATACCACTGGCAGCCTCTCTCCCACATCCTTGCGTCGGTAGATAAACTCGTACATTTTGCAATCACATCCCAATGCACAAAACTACTTCAGTCAGTAAACTAATCCCATTTTGTCCAGTCAGGACTATGTTAATGCCAAATTCTCACCCCTCAGATCAGTCCAAATCTCACCCGCTTTCGCATTTTCCAATCCAGTATGCTCAGTTTCCGGACACAAGTTTGCGGGATACAAAGCGCTGGGAAATTTAATTTACTTGATTAATGCCAAGAATCGAAAACCATGTACGGAGCTTCTCTCAATTGATTACAACAGGAATCTGTAATGGGACGGTGTGCAGGGAGCTTCACTCTGTGTATGACCCAAAGTGTGACTAATGGGACTGTGTAGAGGGAGATTCTCAACTGAGTCTGACTTCGGGAGACAATGATGGGAGAGTGTGAAGGTGACTTAACTGTGTGTCTGAAGCTGGGAATCTCTGATGAAACAGTGTGGAAGGAGATTCACTGCATCTGGCTCCGGGTATGTTTGATTGGACGGTGTGGAGGGAGATTCACTCTGTGCCTCACTCCGGGAGTGTATGATGGGACTTTGCTGAGGGAGATGAACTCCGTGTCTCACCCCGGGAGTGTCTGATACGAAGGTGTGTAGGGAACTTCAGTCTGTGTCTGACCCAGCGAGTGTGTGATGGGAAGCTGTGGACAGTGCTTCATTCTTTGTCTGACCCCGGCCGTATGTTTGATGGGACGATGTGGAGGGAGTTTCACTCTGTGATGACCCCGTGATTGCGAGATTGGACGGTGCAGAGGGAGCTTCACTTTGTGTCTGACCCCGGGAGTGTGTGATGGGAAGGTGTGGAGGGAGATTCACTCTGTGTCTGACCCCGGGAGTGTGTGATTGGACGGTGTGGAGAGTGCTTCATTCTGTGCCTGCCCCGGCCGTATGTTTGATTAGACGGTGAGTAGGGACATTCAGTCTGTGCCTGAATCAAAATGTGTGTGATTGGACAGTGCAGAGGGAGATTCGCTTTCAGTCAGGTTCAGGTAGTGTGTGATGGCCCGGTGTCGAGGGAGTTTCAATCTGCGTCTGACTCCGGGAGTATGTGACGGGACGGTGTGGAGGGAGATTCACTCTCTGTCTGACCCGGAGTCTGTGTGATTCCTATGTTACTGGGGGATCTTCCGGTACTGTAATACCTACCGCTTCATCACCTGATTTGATTTGCAGCAGCCTTGAATAACGGTTTGAACATTCGTCCAACGCCTTGTAGAAAGATGTTTCAAACGTGGATACGTAATAACACCGGTCTTTATTTGTGACCCAGTCCTCGGAACACGTTTGATCTGAAAATTAGGGACAAGGATCAGTAAGACAAAGAGTGAATCTCCTCTCACCTTGTCCCATCCATCGCACATTAACAAGGAAAAGGCACAATGAAGTTCCCTCCACACCATTTATCGCACACTCCCTGGGTCAAGACAGAATGTGAATAGAAGATTAAAAATAGAATATTATAACACAGTACAGGCCTTTCGGCCCAAAATGTTGGGCCGAGCTTTAAAACCGGTCACACATATATTCCCCCACCTTAATATCCTGCATATACCTGTCTTATAGTCTCTTAAACTTCATTAGTGTATCTGCCTCCACGACTGGCTCAGGCAGTGCATTCCACGCACTGACCACTTTCTAGGTTAAAAAAAACCTTCCTTTAATAACCCCCTTGAACTTCCCACCCCTTACCTTAAAGCCATGTCCTCTTGTATTGAGCAGTGTTGCCCTGGGGACGAGGCGCTAACTATCCACGCTATCTATTCCTCTTAATATCTTGTATACCTCTATCATGTCTCTTCTCATCCTACTTCTCTCCCTTAATCTCTGATCATATTGCATACTCTCTAAACCAGTCATCATCCTTGTAAATCTCCTCTGTACCCTTTCCAATGCTTCCACATCCTTTCCAAAGTGAGGCGACTAGAACTGGACACAGTATTCCAAGTGTGGCCTTACCAGAATTTTATAGAGCTGCATTATTACCCCGCGATTCTTAAACTCTATCCCTCGACTTTTGATGTCACCCATGGTAACAACCCTGTTATTATCGCACCTTTCAAACATATGCCTCCCAGTCTGTTTCTCGGTGTCTCTGCTGCTACAACGGGGTCTATAGAATAATCAAAAAGAGTAACTGCTCCCGTCCTGTTCCTGACTTCCACCCATCCTGACTCTCAAGAGGATCCTGCTACATTACCCACTCTTTCTGTAGCTGTTGTGGAATCTCTGAACAGTAACGCCACCCATCGTCCCCTCCCCCCGTCCCTTTTAAAGCACTGACATCTAGGAATATTTGCTCCAGATGATTCTTGCATTGAAGTACACGCATGTTAGCCCTTCTACCATACTACCTTTACACCCTTTATTCTGCTTCTCTTTCCCCAAAGCCTGTTTACTATGATAGATCTGGCTTTACCCCATGCACTTTACTTGCAGTTCTCGCATGACCTCTATCCTCCTCCAACTCACTATCTGCTCTAACAATCTGTTTCCGCTCCCCCTGCAAGTCCAGTTTAAACTTTCCGGAGCAGAACTAGCAAACCTTCCCGCAAGGATATGAGTCCCCCTCCAGTTCAGGTGCAACCCGTCCCGTAGGAACAGGTGCCACCTTTCCTGGATCAAGGCCCAATTGCCCAGAAAGATGCAGCCCTCCCTCTTGTAGCCACGTATTCAGCTACATTGTGTTCCTATTTCTGGCCTCAATGGCACGTGGCAGGGGTAGCGATCCTGAGATTGCAACACTGGTCCTCTCCTTCAATTTTGCACCTAACTCCCTAAACTCTTTTTGCTGGCCCTCCTCCTTCTTCCTATCAACGTCATTGGTCTCTAAATGGACCATGACATCCGGCTGATCACACTCCCTCTTGAAAATACTGAGAACTCGATCCGAGATATCGCGGGCCCTGGCACCAGGGAGGCAACAGACTGTCCGGGATCTTCGATCCCTCTCACAGAACCTCGTTTCTGGCCCCCTACCTATCGATTCCACTATAACCGGAGACCGCCCCTTTTCTCTCCTTCCCTTCAGAGCTGAAGGTCAAGTCTCGGACCACTGCAACTTGTCCCTGGTAGGTCGGCCCCACCAACTGTCTCCAAATGGTATACTTATTGTTGATGGGAAGGGACACAGGGGTGCTCTGCTCTTTCTGTCTATTCCCCTTCCCTCTTCCGACCGTCACCAACAACCTGTTTCCTGACATTTACGGGTGACTATTTCTGCCTCTGCTTTCCGAAAGATCCGAAGTTCATCCAGCTCCAGCTCCAGTTTCCGGAGTCGGTTTGTCAGGAGCTGCAGCTGAATGCACCTTTTGCAGATGTAGTCATCAGGGACAATAGTGAATCTCGTACCACACAGTCCGAGGAGAGAGACAGAATGACGTTCCCATCCACAGAGTCCCATCATCCATCACAGATTCACATGATCAGACGCAGAGTGAAGACACTCTCTCTCTCTCTCTCTCTCTCTCTCTCTCTCTCTCTCTCTCTCTCTCTCTCTCTCTCTCTCTCTCTCTCTCTCTCTCTCTCTCTCTCTCTCTCCCTCCCTCCCCATGGCCCCATCCCATACATATGGGTTCAGACTACACGCTTCTCAAAGTCAAATCACACGCTCTTGCGGACAGACACAGAGTGAATCTCCCTCTACACCTTCCCACCACATACACCAGAGATGAAACACGCAGTGAAACTACGTATCATCGTCCCGTCACAGGCACCCGTAGTCAGTTACAGAGTGAAGGTCCCTGCAGGAGATTCAATCAGACACTTCCTGAGGGGTCAGATACAAATTTAGTTTCCATCCACAACGTCACGTCACACACTCGCGGGGACAGACGAAGAATTAATCTCTTGTCTCACGGTCCCATCATACTCTCCCGGTGTCAGACACCGAGTGATGCTCATTCATCGCTGTCCCATAACACGCGTCCGAACCCTAACCCACAGTAACTCAAACCCCTTGTTTGAAACATGGGGTGAGGCTCCCTGCACACAGTCCTGCCGACAATCAGAGAGTGAACCCCCCTCCACAATAACCCATTAGACCAGCCCGTGATCAGACAGGAAATGAAACACTCTCGGTACTATCCAGCCGCATACTCCCGTGGTCAGCCGCAGTATGATGCTCCTTCTAGCCGAGACACCGGGGTCAGAAAACGAGGGAAGCTCCTTCCGCACCGTCCTATCAAACACCACTGGTAACAGACACCGAACGAAACACCAGCCCGGCACGCGTCACGGTTGCCGCTGTCAGACACACACCGGATCCCCCACCACGCACAGCAACACCTATCCCCGCCCCCGACATAGCTTCCCATTACACGCACAGAGTGTCCAACGCACAGTCTCATCATCCCATCATACACACATGGGGTGAGCCACAGATTTAAGCTCCCTGCACACCGTTTGATCACACACTCACGGTCAAACGCAAAAAGAGTCTCTTTCTCCACGGACTCATCACAGACTCCCGGATTCAGTCCCAGAATGAAGCCGGCGCTGCACCGTTCCGTCACACATTCCCGAATTCAGAGTGAAACTATCTCTCCACGGTGCAATAACAGACTTCAGTGGGCAGACATTGATTAAATCATTCTGGGCACTGTACCAGAACATAATCCAGGGGTCAGACACAGAGTGAAGATCCCTCCACTCAGCACCACAAACTCTTCCTGAGTCAGAGAACCGAATTTAGATCCCTCCACTTAGCCCAATCACACACAGGCTTGGTCAGACACAGTGCGAGTCTCTCTCTCCACGGCCCCATCACACCCTCTAGCGGTTAGAGACGAAAGGTAACTGCCAAAGCAAACACGACAAATGTCAGAGGAAGAGTGATTGACCCTCTACAGCTTCTCAACACACCACAGAGCAAAGCGTCAGACAGAGAGGGAAGCTGCCTCCGCTCGGTCCCTTAGCACATTCCCAAGTCTAACACAGTGTCAATCTCCCTCCTTAAGTCCCATCACACATGTCCCGGCGAGTCACAAAGTGAAACTCACTCTGAATCGTCCCATCACACCCCACAGTGTTCACACACAAAGCGAAGTTCCGCCCATAACGTCCCATGGCACAGTCACATGGTCAGACTACGTCCACAACATCTAATCACACAGTCTGGTGTCGCATAGATTGAAGGTCCCTCTGCACTGTCCCACACAATCCCGTGGTCAGATACAGAGTGTATCCACCTAAACAACTTTCCATCACACTCTCTTGGATTCAGTGATAGAGATAAACTTCCTCCACGCAGCCCCATCACACATTCACCGGATCAAAGACAGAGTGAATCACCCTCAGTACTATCTCTTCACACACTCCCCATGTCAAGCACCGAGTGACGCTTCCTCTCTCCATGCCTGCCCTGTGATGAGGAGCGGGTGAAATAGGGGGATGATGTCTCACCTCTTCTGCTGGTCAACATTTCACAGATCCGAGCTTTGGTTTCGTTGACAGATCTGTACTTCGTTTCCATCTCCGTGAACAGGTGACGGAGATCGGTCTGCATTCGTTTAAGATCGGACAGATTAGAGTTGAGTGCAGAAAGCTTGGATTTAAGTTTATCTCATTGCAGTTTCGGTCGGAGGTGACCTGAGACTGACGAATCTGTGATACTGAGAGACATGGTGAAGGATGTTTAGCGTTTACAGTTATACGTGAGTCAGCGTTACGCTACCGAACGGGTCACAGAGAGTGTTGTGTCTGTGTCACGGTGAAGGGTGTCACAGTGAAGGATGTGCTGGTGGTACAGTGAGGGGCATCGGCGCCACCTTGTGGGGCGTGTCTATGTCACGCTGAGGGGTTATCAATGTCCCGGTGAAGGTTTTGCTGTTGTTACCATGGGGGTCTGCGTCAGTATCGTGCGAGGAATGTCCGAGTTGCTGTGAGGGACGTGTCCGTGTCACTGTGATAGGAGATGCTGTGCCCCGGCGGGAGGTGTGCCGAGTCACAATGAAGTGTATCTCGATGTCAGGGCGAGGAAGATGTCAGGGTGAGGGGACTTGTGTTGTCACCGTGGATGGAGTATCTGTGTCACGGTGTGGCGTGTGCTGGTCTCACAGAGAGTGGTGTATCTGTGCCACTGTGAGGGATACTTCCTGGCCACGGGTTGTGTGAGAAGGTCACGCTGAGGTGTGTGATGGTGTCACAGCGTGTACTATGGCTGTGTCATTGTTAATTTAGGTGTTGGTATCACGGTAAGGGGCTTGCATGTGTTAAGGTGAGGTGCGGGTAATTGCCTCAGTGAACAGTGTATTTCTGTAATGTTGAGGGGTGATACCGTCACGGTGTGGGGTGTTACAGTGACTTCGGAGTCTTTGTCACGGTTCGGGGCGGAGCGGATTACATTGAGGAGCGTGAAGATGTCACGGTGTACAGGACTTTATTGTCACGGTGCAGAGCTTTTCGGTGTCGCTGTGAGGTGTGTTTCGGTGTCCCATTGAGGAGTTTATCAGCAACAGCGGCAGAGGCATGTCGATCTTACTGAAGGGTACCATGCGGACAGTGTGACTGCCATGTGCATGTCACGGCGATGGTCGTGTCAGTGCCGCGGAACGGAGTGTATCTGTGTCTCGTTGAAGGTCGTTACCGTGCTACGGTAACAGCATTGTTGATGTTATGGTGAATGGCGTGTCGGTGTCAGGACGAGTCTTGACTATGTTACGGTAAAGGCCGTGTTTTTATCACGGTTACTGTGTGTCCGTCTCATGGAACATAGAACATAGAATAATACAGTACATTCCTTTCGGCCCACAATGTTTTGTTGACGCTTAAAACAATCCTCCCATATAAACCCTCATTTCAAATTCCTCCCTATACATGTCTCTTAAATTAAACTAGACTATCTGCCTCCACCACTGACTCAAGCAGTGCATTCCACGCGCCAACCACTCTCTGAGTAAAAATCCTTGCTCTGATATCCCCCTTGAACTTCCCTCCCCTTACCTTAAAACCATCTCTTGTACTGAACAGTGGTGCCCTGGGGAAGAGGAGCTGGCTCTCTACTCTATCTATTCATCTTAATATCTTGTACACCTCTATCATGTCTCCTCTCATCCTCATTCTCTCCAAAGAGTAAAGCCCTAACTCTCTTAATCTCTGTTCATAATTCAGACTCTCTAAACCAGACAGCATCCTGGTACATCTCCTCTGTACCTTTTCCAATGCTTCCACATCTTTCCTCTAGTGAGGGCACCAGAACTGGACACAGTACTCCAAGTGTTATGGAGCTGCATCATTACCTCGCGACTCTTAAACTATATCCCTCGACATATGAAAGCTAAAACTTCACAACTACCCTATCTACCTGTGAGGCAACTTTCAGCGATCTGTGTACATATAACAGCAGATCCCTCGGCTCCTCCACAGTACCAGTTATCCTGTCATTTACGTTGTACTCTGCCTTAGAGTTTGTCCGTCCAAAATGTATCACCTCACACTTCGCCGTGGAACTCCATCTGGCACTTCTCAGCCCACTTCTGCATCTTGTCAATGTCTCTCTGCAATATTTGATAATCCTCCACACGATCACAACACCACAATCCTTCGTGTCGTTTGAAAACTTGCCAACCCAGACTTCTACCCACACATCCAGGTCGTTAATAAAATCCACGAGAAGTAGGGGTCCCAGAACCAGAATTGTGGGACATCACTAGTCACAGCCCTCCAATCTGAATGTACTCCCTCCACCATGACTGCAGGCAAGCCAATTCTGAATCCACCTGGCAAACTTCCCTGAAGCCCATTTCTTCTCTCTTTCTGAATAAGCCTACCGTGTGGAACCTTTACAAATGTAGGTTCCGGGAAGTTTTGTTTCGTTAGTTTAGAGTAGAGAGAATGCCAGGCAGGATGCAGGAATGCGCTTCTTGCAGAATGTGGGAAGTCAGGGAGACCTCCGCTGTCCCTGACAACGACACCTGCAGGAAGTGCATCCAGCTGCAGCTCCTAACAATCCGCGTTTGGGAACTGGAGCAGGAGCTGGATGACCTCCGTGTCAATCCCGAGAATGAGGAGTTTATAGATAGTGTTTTCAGGCAGGTAGTTACGGCAAAGAATCAGGGCACCGGTAATTGGGCTATCGTCAGGCGAGGGAAGGGGGAAAGGGCAGATGAGCAGGCCATTCCCCTCAACTACATGTATCCCGATTTGGATGCTGTTTGGGAGGCATGACTTAGCTGTGACAAGCTGCGGCTGCCGAATCTCTGGCACCGAGTCTCGTTCTGCAGTGCAGAAGGGAGGGGGGCAGATGAGGAGAGCGGTAGTGATAGGGGTCTCGATCGTTAGAGGTACAGACAGGAGGTTCTGCAGTCGTGACAGAGACTCCCGGATGGTTTGTTGCCTCCCGTGTGCCAGGGTCAGGGATGTCTCTGATCTTGTGCACAGCATTCTGTAGTGGGAGGGTGAGCAGCCAGATGTCATGGTTCTCGTCGGTACAAATGACTTTGGAAGAAAGAGTGAGGAGATCATGAAGATTGAGTATGGAGAGTTTGGTAGGAATTTAAAAAGCAGGACCTCGACAGTACTGATCTCAAGTTTGCTTCGTGTGCCACGTGCCAGTGAGGGTACGTGTAGGATGATCTGGAGGATGAACACGTGGTTGAGGAACTTGTAAAAGGGATACGGTTTCAGATTTTTAGATCTTTGGGACCTCCTCTGAGCAGGTGGGACCTGTACAATCGGAAAGGTTACGCCTGAACTACTGGGGGACCCATATCCTTGCAGGGAGGTTGGCTAGTGCAATGGCGGATGGTTTAAGGTAGATTTGCAAGGGGATGAGAACCAGAGTGCCAGAGCAGATAGTGGAGCGGGTGGTGAAAATATATGATGTTAAAAAATCATGCTAAGTCAGAAAGAGAACAGCTGTGTGTGGTGGTAATAATCTTCTGCGGTGCGTCTATTTAAAAGCGAGGAGTATTTTGAGGAAGGCAGACTAGCTGAGGGCGTGGACTAACACATGGAATTATGACCTTATAGCCATTAGGGAAAATTGGCTATAGGAGGGCCAGGACTGGCAGCTTCTTGTCCCAGGGATACGAATTTTCAGAGGTTGGAGAGACAAAGGGATGACGGTTGTGTGTTGGAATTGCTGGTTAAGGAAAACTTTACAGTAGTGCTCAGGCAGGATAGATTAGAGTGCGTGTCTACTGAGGTCATGTGGATGGAACTGAGAAACAGGAATGGTATGACCACATTAATGAGATGGTATTTCAGAACACGTAATAGTCGGCGAGAATTGGAGCCGCAAAACTGCAGAGAGATAGCAGACAACTTCAGGAAACATAAAGTTGTGGTAGCAAGAGATTTTAATTTTCCACATATTGTTGGGGCTCCCATATTGAAGGGTCAGAGTTTGTTAAACGCGATCAAGAAAGTTTTCTGAATCAATATATAGAGGTACCAACTAGATAGGTTGCAATATCAGATCTCCGATTAGGAAAAGATTTAGGACAAGTGACGGGAGAGTGTGTCGGGTAACATTTTGAGTCTCGTGATCATAACGCCATTATTTTCAACTTGGCCATGGAAAGATAGATCAGATCTTCGCATTGAGGTACTAAACTGGAAAAAGGGGAAATTTGAAGAAGTGAGAAAGGATCGAAAAAGCGTGGATTGAAAATCTGATGATGAAGAAGAAGAGAGAGACGTATGAAAGTTATAGGCAACAAGGAGCAAATAAGGTGCTTGAGTAGTCTAAAACTGAGGGATAAAATTTGTCCTCTTGAAGAACAGAGCATTCGACTATGTGGGGAACCAAGAAAAAGGGTGAGATTTTATTTTTTTTTAGTATCTGTATTTACTAAGGAATTGCAAGGAGCCTCTGGAAATAAGGCAAACAAGTAGTGAGGTCGCGGAACCTCAACAGTTAAAGAGGAGTATGGGCTTGCTGACTTGAAGCAAATCAGAATAGATAAATTCCCATGAACAGACAGAGTATTCCCTTGGACCTTGGAGGAGAGTAGTGTTGAAATTCCTGTGGCCCTGGCAGATATATTGAAAATGTTGGAATCCACGGTTGAGGTGCCGGAGAATTGGAGGGTAGCTCATGTTGATCCGTTGTTTAAAAATGCTGTAAATGTACTTCGGAAAATTATAGTCCGATATGTTTGATGTCAGTAGTAGGTAACTTATTAGAAGGAGTACTAAGAGATATAATCTACAGACAGGAACTTATTAAGCAGATCAACACGGCTTTGTGCGTGGTAGGTCATGTTTAGCCAATCTATTAAAGTTTTTCGAGGAGGTTAACAGGAAGGTAGATGAAAAGAAGGCAGTGGATGTTGACTACATGGCCTTCAGTAAGGCCTTTGACATGGTCCCGCAAGGGAGGATAGTTGGGAAGATTCAGTCGCTAGGTATACATGCTGAGGTAGTAAATTGGATTAGACATTGGCTCAATGGGAGAAGCCAAAGAGTGGTAGTGGAGGATTGCTTCTCTGAGTGCAGGCCTATGACTAGTGGTGTGCCATAGGGATCAGTGCTCTGTTCATTGTTATTTGTCATCTTTCAATGATCTGGATGATAATGTGGTGAATTGGATCAGCAAATAATGCAAAGATTGGAGGTGTAGTGGACAGTGAGGAAGATTTTGAAAGCTTGCAGAGGGAATTGGACCAGCTGGAAAAGTGGGATGACAAATGGAAGACGGAGTTTAATGCAGAAAAGTGTGAGGTATTGTACTTTGGAAGGAAAAACCAAGGTAGAACATATATGGTAAGGAGTGCAGTAGATCAGAGGGATCTGTGAATACAGATACATAATTTTCTAAAAGTGGCGTCACAGGTAGATAGGGTCATAAACAGATCTTTCGGCACATTGGCTTTTATAAATCAATTATTGAGTATAAGAGTTGGAATGTTATGGCGAGTTTTTATAAGACATTGATGAGGCCGAATTTGAGTGTTCCGTTTAGTTTTGGTCACCTACTTAGAGGAAGGATATTAATAAGGTTGGAAGAGTGGAGAGAAGGTTTACAGGGATGTTGACGGGAGGAGAAACTGAGTTACAGAGAGAGGTTGAATAGGTTAGGACTTTATTCCCTGGAGCGTGAAGAATGAGGGGATATTTGATAGTGGTGTATAAAATTACGTTGTGTGTAGATAGGGCGAATGCAAGCAGGTTTTAGGAGTTTAGGGTAGAAAAAAGAAACGAAATACATGGGTTAAGGGTGAAGGGCGAAAAGTTTAAAGGGCACATTTAAGGGGACTTCATCACGCAGAGAGTAGGGGGGAGTATGGAATCAGCCGCCATTTGAAGTGGTGAATGCAAGCTTCCTTTTATCATTTAAGAAACCATTGGACTGGTACATGGATGAGAGGGGTATGCAGGGATATGGTCTAGTTGCAGGTCAGTGGAACGAGGCTGTAAAAATGGATCAGCATAGCCAAGAAGAGTTAAAAAGCCTGCTTTTGTGCTGTAATGTGCTATGGTTGGCAGATGTGTGTCGGCATCACTTTGGGCGATGTGTTGATGGGGGTTGTGTCGGGGTCACGGTGAGAGATGTGTCGTAGTCATTATAAGTGGCCCATCAGTACCACTGTCCGGGGTGTCTTGGTATCACAGTAAAGGATATTTCTGGGGCATGTTGGGAATGTGTCGATGTTACAGTGGCCATTTTTATACTCTGCGGTTTGGTCGTTGCGACCGCAGTGAAACTCACCATGAATCCTCCAGCAGATAACCATGATAATGAGGGTCGCTGTTAAAACGCAGATTAGCCGTATGCTTGAGTCTGATCGGTCTCTCCGTGCGGGTCGCTCACTTCCCATGTCGTCTGTGGAAAACAAAAGTCGTTTCGTAACTTTTTCAATCGTCATTTTCCCTGATCTAATCCACCCCTGTTCTTCCCACTCTCCGTGTTCAAATCAGTCCCTGCCCTCCTGAAAAGCAGTGAACGGAAATGACAGAAAAGAACAGGCCCAATGAAATCCTTTCTGCCGACGCAATGTCCATCTCCCTAAAATCCCTGTACACGCTCCTGCCTGTCTCTGCTCCTTAGGAATACACTATCTGTCAGGTCTCCCTGAATCTCTCATAATGATATAGACCTTTATCTCCCCCTCCTCAGTCTCCGCCACTCTAGACTAATACACCGGAAGACTCGTAATGATACAGACCGGTATCAGTCTCCCCACAGACAGCCACTCGAAAGGAACGCAAAGTCTGTCTGGTCTATCTGTTTATAGAATATACTGTCTGTTCCAGGCAGCGTCCCTGTGAAGATCTTCTGCACTCTCTCCAAGACCCCCACACTATTCCCGTAACGAGGGAACAAGAAACCAGTTTATGGTCTCGGAAACTGGAGACTCTGTCCCAATTCCCTTCGCTCGTTTCCTCGGCTCTCCTCACCATTCACAATGTGCGTATCCCAGTTGTGTACACCCAAGTCCCAATTACCTCGCTCGTTTCCTCGGCTCTCCTGAGCATTCACAATGTGTGTATCCCAGCAGTGTACACCCAAGTCCCAAATCCCGTCGCTCGTTTCCTCGGCTCTCCTCACCATTCACAATGTGTGTATCCCAGCAGTGTACACCCAAGTTGCTCTCTCCTTCAACACTTCCCACCATTGACGGTCCGGGCCTTTCCCTTGGACACTAACGTTAAATAGCGCTTGGGCTTCAAATTACCTGTTATACCTCTGGAGGGAAATAGCCTCTCCCAATCCACCTGTTTCCCAGGAATCTGGCCACGTATATTCTGCCCTGTCTGCCTAACCCCTTTCAGCTTCCTGACTATCACGCTGTTTCCTCTGTCCTACACGGTGGGTCTCACTGCTTCCATATGCCCTCCTTATCATCCTCTCAGCTTCCTGAATGACCCTGAGTTCATCCAGTTCCCGTTCCAACTCCTTAACTCCGAGTGTCAGAAGCTGCCTCCGGATGCACTTCTCTCAGTTGAATTTGTTAGAGACACTGGAGGTCTCCCTGCCTTCCCACGTCCTGCAAGATGAGCATTCAGCGCTCCAGCCAGCCATTGCCTATTGTTCATTCTGTGCAATTCTGAAGATGGAAACAATAAATGAAAGGAAAACAAATCTCTTAACCGTTTAGTTCTTTCTCTCACTCTGGACTTTCACCCTTGAAGCACCAAAGCGGTAAATAATCGCCACGATGACACTGCGCAGTCCAACAGTGTCCTCTCCGCTTGCACCCGCCATATTTTTTATTTGCACTTGCTAATGGATCCCAGAGCCTGAGTGGGTGCTTTTTAAACGCTGATGCTTCCGTGAATCACTGCTATTTAATGGCCATTAAAGTCGCCGTCGCGTGTGAGTGACATTTACCTGACTCCTTTTCTTTGCTTAGAGACAAGGAAATCACCTGTCTTTCGCACTCAGACAAGGGGGGTTGGGGTCTTACTCTATGCCATCCAATCACACAGTTCCCTGGTGAACCTCCTTCCACATTTTCTCATGACACGCTTCCGGGTACAGACACAGTGATAAACCCCTTCTTTCCCGTCCCGAACACACACCCGGGGTCAGAGAAGAACTGAAGCTCACTACAGGCAGCCCCATCACACACATCTGGAGTCAGACACTGACTGAATCCTCTCTCCACACAGTCGTATCATGCACTGTCAGATGTCAACCACTGGGGGGTGCT
>NW_026780231.1:0-46939 GCF_030144855.1 Hypanus sabinus | reverse complement strand
GCTCCGAGTGACGCCTCTGTGCCCTCTCTCCCCCCACCGGTCGGACTACCTCACCCGGCCCGCTCCGAGTGACGCCTCTGTGCCCTCTCTCCCCCCACCGGTCGGACTACCCCACCCGGCCCGCTCCGAGTGACGCCTCTGTGCCCTCTCTCCCCCCACTGGTCGGACTACCCCACCCGGCCCGCTCCGAGTGACGCCTCTGTGCCCTCTCTCCCCCTCCGGTCGGACTACCCCACCCGGCCCGCTCCGAGTGACGCCTCTGTGCCCTCTCTCCCCCCACCGGTCGGACTGCCCCACCCGGCCCGCTCCGAGTGACGCCTCTGTGCCCTCTCTCCCCCCACCGGTCGGACTACCCCACCCGGCCCGCTCCGAGTGACGCCTCTGTGCCCTCTCTCCCCCACCGGTCGGACTACCCCACCCGGCCCCGCTCCGAGTGACGCCTCTGTGCCCTCTCTCCCCCCACCGGTCGGACTTACCCCACCCGGCCCGCTCCGAGTGACGTCTCTGTGCCCTCTCTCCCCCCACCGGTCGGACTACCTCACCCGGCCCGCTCCGAGTGACGCCTCTGTGCCCTCTCTCCCCCCACCGGTCGGACTACCTCAGCTGGCCCGCTCCGAGTGACGCCTCTGTGCCCTCTCTCCCCCCACCGGTCGGACTACTCCACCCGGCCCGCTCCGAGTGACGCCTCTGTGCCCTCTCTCCCCCCTCCGGTCGGACTACCCCACCCGGCCCGCTCCGAGTGACGCCTCTGTGCCCTCTCTCCCCCCTCCGGTCGGACTACCCCACCCGGCCCGCTCCGAGTGACGCCTCTGTGCCCTCTCTCCCCCCACCGGTCGGACTGCCCCACCCGGCCCGCTCCGAGTGACGCCTCTGTGCCCTCTCTCACCCCACCCGGCCCGCTCCGAGTGACGCCTCTGTGCCCTCTCTCCCCCCACCGGTCGGACTACCTCACCCGGCCCGCTCCGAGTGACGCCTCTGTGCCCTCTCTCCCCCCACCGGTCGGACTACCCACCCGCCCGCTCCGAGTGACGCCTCTGTGTCCTCTCTCCCCCCACCGGTCGGACTACCTCACCCGGCCCGCTCCGAGTGACGCCTCTGTGCCCTCTCTCCCCCCACCGGTCGGACTACCCCACCCGCCCGCTCCGAGTGACGCCTCTGTGCCCTCTCTCACCCCTCACCGGTCGGACTACCTCATCCGGCCCGCTCCGAGTGACGCCTCTGTGCCCTCTCTCCCCTCACCGGTCGGACTTCCTCACCCGGCCCGCTCCGAGTGACGCCTCTGTGCCCTCTCTCCCCCCTCCGGTCGGACTACCTCAGCTGGCCCGCTCCGAGTGACGCCTCTGTGCCCTCTCTCCCCCCACCGGTCGGACTACCCCACCCGGCCCGCTCCGAGTGACGCCTCTGTGCCCTCTCTCCCCCCACCGGTCGGACTACCCCACCCGGCCCGCTCCGAGTGACGCCTCTGTGCCCTCTCTCCCCCCACCGGTCGGACTACCTCACCCGGCCCGCTCCGAGTGACGCCTCTGTGCCCTCTCTCTCCCCCACCGGTCGGACTACCCCACCCGGCCCGCTCCGAGTGACGCCTCTGTGCCCTCTCTCCCCCACCGGTCGGACTACCTCACCCGGCCCGCTCCGAGTGACGTCTCTGTGCCCTCTCTCCCCCCACCGGTCGGACTACCTCAGCTGGCCCGCCCCGAGTGACGCCTCTGTGCCCTCTCTCCCCCCACCGGTCGGACTACCTCACTCCGGCCCGCTCCGAGTGACGCCTCTGTGCCCTCTCTCCCCCCACCGGTCGGACTACCCCACCCGGCCCGCTCCGAGTGACGCCTCTGTGCCCTCTCTCCCCCCACCGGTCGGACTACCCCACCCGGCCCGCTCCGAGTGACGCCTCTGTGCCCTCTCTCCCCCTCCGGTCGGACTACCTCAGCTGGCCCGCTCCGAGTGACGCCTCTGTGCCCTCTCTCCCCCCACCGGTCGGACTACCCCACCCGGCCCGCTCCGAGTGACGCCTCTGTGCCCTCTCTCCCCCCACCGGTCGGACTACCTCACCCGGCCCGCTCCGAGTGACGCCTCTGTGCCCTCTCTCCCCCCACCGGTCGGACTACCCCACCCGGCCCGCTCCGAGTGACGCCTCTGTGCCCTCTCTCCCCCACCAGTCGGACTACCCCACCCGGCCCCGCTCCGAGTGACACCTCTGTGCCCTCTCTCCCCCCACCGGTCGGACTACCCCACCCGGCCCGCTCCCCCCCACCGGTCGGACTACCCCACCCGGCCCGCTCCCCCCACCGGTCGGACTACCCCACCCGGCCCGCTCCGAGTGACGCCTCTGTGCCCTCTCTCCCCCCACCGGTCGGACTACCCCACCCAGGCCCGCTCCGAGTGACGCCTCTGTGCCCTCTCTCCCCCCACCGGTCGGACTACCTCAGCTGGCCCGCTCCGAGTGACGCCTCTGTGCCCTCTCTCCCCCCACCGGTCGGACTTCCTCACCCGGCCCGCTCCGAGTGACGCCTCTGTGCCCTCTCTCCCCCCCCACCGGTCGGACTACCCCACCCGGCCCGCTCCGAGTGACGCCTCTGTGCCCTCTCTCCCCCCACCGGTCGGACTACCCCACCCGGCCCGCTCCGAGTGACGCCTCTGTGCCCTCTCTCCCCCACCGGTCGGACTTCCTCACCCGGCCCGCTCCCCCCACCGGTCGGACTACCTCAGCGGCCCGCTCCGAGTGACGCCTCTGTGCCCTCTCTCCAGCATCGCAGCTCTCCATCACCTCGGTCGGAATAGCCTCTCAGCCCATCGCTGCTCCGTCTCACGCCAACCACAGTCTCCTGACCGTCGCCTGACTCCCCAGTCCGCTCGCAGTGAGCTCCTCCCTCTCGGGCTTCCCAGTCGCATGCCTCCCCCCCCACCGGTCGACTACCTCACCCGGCCCGCTCCGAGTGACGCCTCTGTGCCCTCTCTCCCCCCACCGGTCGGACTACCTCACCCGGCCTGCTCCGAGTGACGCCTCTGTGCCCTCTCTCCCCCCACCGGTCGGACTTCCTCACCCGGCCCGCTCCGAGTGACGCCTCTGTGCCCTCTCTCCCCCCACCGGTCGGACTACCTCAGCTGGCCCGCTCCGAGTGACGCCTCTGTGCCTCTCTCCCCCCACCGGTCGGACTACCTCACCCGGCCCGCTCCGAGTGACGCCTCTGTGCCCTCTCTCCCCCCACCGGTCGGACTACCCCACCCGGCCCGCTCCGAGTGACGCCTCTGTGCCCTCTCTCCCCCCACCAGTCGGACTACCCCCACCCGGCCCGCTCCGAGTGACACCTCTGTGCCCTCTCTCCCCCCACCGGTCGGACTACCCACCCGGCCCGCTCCCCCACCAGTCGGACTACCCCACCCGGCCCGCTCCCCCCACCGGTCGGACTACCCCACCCGGCCCGCTCCGAGTGACGCCTCTGTGCCCTCTCTCCCCCCTCCGGTCGGACTTCCCCACCCGGGCCCGCTCCGAGTGACGCCTCTGTGCCCTCTCTCCCCCCACCGGTCGGGACTTCCCCAACCGGCCCGCTCCGAGTGACGCCTCTGTGCCCTCTCTCTCCCCCCTCCGGTCGGACCTTCCTCACCCGGCCCGCTCCGAGTGACACCTCTGTGCCCTCTCTCCCCCCACCGGTCGGACTACCCCACCCGGCCCGCTCCGAGTGACGCCTCTGTGCCCTCTCTCCCCCACCGGTCGACTTCCCCACCCGGCCCGCTCCGAGTGACTCCTCTGTGCCCTCTCCCCCCCCACCGTCGGACTACCCCACCCGGCCCGCTCCGAGTGACGCCTCTGTGCCCTCTCTCCCCCTCTCCGGTCGGACTTCCCCACCCGGCCCGCTCCGAGTGACGCCTCTGTGCCCTCTCTCCCCCCACCGGTCGGACTTCCCCACCCCGGCCCGCTCCGAGTGACGCCTCTGTGCCCTCTCTCCCCCTCCGGTCGGACTTCCTCACCCGGCCCGCTCCCCCCACCGGTCGGACTACCCACCCGGCCCGCTCCGAGTGACGCCTCTGTGCCTCTCTCCCCCCACTGGTCGGACTACCCCACCCGGCCCGCTCCGAGTGACGCCTCTGTGCCCTCTCTCCCCCCCACCGGTCGGACTACCTCACCCGGCCCGCTCCGAGTGACGCCTCTGTGCCCTCTCTCCCCCCACCGGTCGGACTACCCCACCCGCGGCCCGCTCCGAGTGACGCCTCTGTGCCCTCTCTCCCCCACCGGTCGGACTACCCCACCCGGCCCGCTCCGAGTGACGTCTCTGTGCCCTCTCTCCCCCCACCGGTCGGACTACCTCACCCGGCCCGCTCCGAGTGACGCCTCTGTGCCCTCTCTCCCCCACCGGTCGGACTACCTCAGCTGGCCCGCTCCGAGTGACGCCTCTGTGCCCTCTCTCCCCCACCGGTCGGACTACTCCACCCGGCCCGCTCCGAGTGACGCCTCTGTGCCCTCTCTCCCCCCTCCGGTCGGACTACCCCACCCGGCCCGCTCCGAGTGACGCCTCTGTGCCCTCTCTCCCCCCTCCGGTCGGACTACCCCACCCGGCCCGCTCCGAGTGACGCCTCTGTGCCCTCTCTCCCCCCACCGGTCGGACTGCCCCACCCGGCCCGCTCCGAGTGACGCCTCTGTGCCCTCTCTCGCCCCACCGGTCGGACTACCTCACCCGGCCCGCTCCGAGTGACGCCTCTGTGCCCTCTCTCCCCCCTCCGGTCGGACTACCCCACCCGGCCCGCTCCGAGTGACGCCTCTGTGCCCTCTCTCCCCCCACCGGTCGGACTTCCTCACCCGGCCCGCTCCGAGTGACGTCTCTGTGCCCTCTCTCCCCCCACCCGGCCCGCTCCGAGTGACGCCTCTGTGCCCTCTCTCCCCCCACCGGTCGGACTTCCTCACCCGGCCCGCTCCGAGTGACGTCTCTGTGCCCTCTCTCCCCCCACCCGGCCCGCTCCGAGTGACGCCTCTGTGCCCTCTCTCTCCCCCCACCGGTCGGACTTCCTCACCCGGCCCGCTCCGAGTGACGCCTCTGTGCCCTCTCTCACCCCACCCGGCCCGCTCCGAGTGACGCCTCTGTGCCCTCTCTCCCCCCACCGGTCGGACTACCTCACCCGGCCCGCTCCGAGTGACGCCTCTGTGCCCTCTCTCCCCCCACCGGTCGGACTACCCCACCCGGCCCGCTCCGAGTGACGCCTCTGTGTCCTCTCTCCCCCACCGGTCGGACTACCCTCACCCGGCCCGCTCCGAGTGACGCCTCTGTGCCCTCTCTCCCCCCACCGGTCGGACTACCCCACCCGGCCCGCTCCGAGTGACGCCTCTGTGCCCTCTCTCCCCTCACCGGTCGGACTACCTCATCCGGCCCGCTCCGAGTGACGCCTCTGTGCCCTCTCTCCCCTCACCGGTCGGACTTCTCACCCGGCCCGCTCCGAGTGACGCCTCTGTGCCCTCTCTCCCCCCTCCGGTCGGACTACCTCAGCTGGCCCGCTCCGAGTGACGCCTCTGTGCCCTCTCTCCCCCCACCGTCGGACTACCCCACCCGGCCCGCTCCGAGTGACGCCTCTGTGCCCTCTCTCCCCCCACCGGTCGGACTACCCCACCCGGCCCGCCTCCGAGTGACGCCTCTGTGCCCTCTCTCCCCCCACCGGTCGGACTACCTCACCCGGCCCGCTCCGAGTGACGCCTCTGTGCCCTCTCTCCCCCACCGGTCGGACTACCCCACCCGGCCCGCTCCGAGTGACGCCTCTGTGCCCTCTCTCCCCCCAACCGGTCGGACTACCTCACCCGGCCCGCTCCGAGTGACGTCTCTGTGCCCTCTCTCCCCCCACCGGTCGGACTACCTCAGCTGGCCCGCCCCGAGTGACGCCTCTGTGCCCTCTCTCCCCCCACCGGTCGGACTACCTCACCCGGCCCGCTCCGAGTGACGCCTCTGTGCCCTCTCTCCCCCCACCGGTCGGACTACCCACCCGGCCCGCTCCGAGTGACGCCTCTGTGCCCTCTCTCCCCCCACCGGTCGGACTACCCCACCCGGCCCGCTCCGAGTGACGCCTCTGTGCCCTCTCTCCCCCCTCCGGTCGGACTACCTCAGCTGGCCCGCTCCGAGTGACGCCTCTGTGCCCTCTCTCCCCCCACCGGTCGGACTACCCCACCCGGCCCGCTCCGAGTGACGCCTCTGTGCCTCTCTCCCCCCACCGGTCGGGACTACCTCACCCGGCCCGCTCCGAGTGACGCCTCTGTGCCCTCTCTCCCCCCACCGGTCGGACTACCCCACCCGGCCCGCTCCGAGTGACGCCTCTGTGCCCTCTCTCCCCCACCAGTCGGACTACCCCACCCGGCCCGCTCCGAGTGACACCTCTGTGCCCTCTCTCCCCCCACCGGTCGGACTACCCCACCCGGCCCGCTCCCCCCACCAGTCGGACTACCCCACCCGGCCCGCTCCCCCCACCGGTCGGACTACCCCACCCGGCCCGCTCCGAGTGACGCCTCTGTGCCCTCTCTCCCCCCACCGGTCGGACTACCCCACCCGGCCCGCTCCGAGTGACGCCTCTGTGCCCTCTCTCCCCCACCGGTCGGACTACCTCAGCTGGCCCGCTCCGAGTGACGCTCTGTGCCCTCTCTCCCCCCACCGGTCGGACTTCCTCACCCGGCCCGCTCCGAGTGACGCCTCTGTGCCCTCTCTCCCCCCACCGGTCGGACTACCCCACCCGGCCCGCTCCGAGTGACGCCTCTGTGCCCTCTCTCCCCCCACCGGTCGGACTACCCCACCCGGCCCGCTCCGAGTGACGCCTCTGTGCCCTCTCTCCCCCCACCGGTCGGACTTCCTCACCCGGCCCGCTCCCCCCACCGGTCGGACTACCTCAGCCGGCCCGCTCCGAGTGACGCCTCTGTGCCCTCTCTCCCCCCACCGGTCGGACTACCTCACCCGGCCCGCTCCGAGTGACGCCTCTGTGCCCTCTCTCCCCCACCGGTCGGACTACCTCACCCGGCCTGCTCCGAGTGACGCCTCTGTGCCCTCTCTCCCCCCACCGGTCGGACTTCCTCACCCGGCCCGCTCCGAGTGACGCCTCTGTGCCCTCTCTCCCCCCACCGGTCGGACTACCTCAGCTGGCCCGCTCCGAGTGACGCCTCTGTGCCCTCTCTCCCCCCACCGTCGGACTACCTCACCCGGCCCGCTCCGAGTGACGCCTCTGTGCCCTCTCTCCCCCCACCGGTCGGACTACCCCACCCGGCCCGGCCCTGCCGAGTGACGCCTCTGTGCCCTCTCTCCCCCACCAGTCGGACTACCCCACCCGGCCCGCTCCGAGTGACACCTCTGTGCCCTCTCTCCCCCCACCGGTCGGACTACCCACCCGGCCCGCTCCCCCCACCAGTCGGACTACCCCACCCGGCCCGCTCCCCCCACCGGTCGGACTACCCCACCCGGCCCGCTCCGAGTGACGCCTCTGTGCCCTCTCTCCCCCCACCGGTCGGACTTCCTCACCCGGCCCGCTCCCCCCACCGGTCGGACTACCTCAGCCGGCCCGCTCCGAGTGACGCCTCTGTGCCCTCTCTCCCCCCACCGGTCGGACTACCCCACCCGGCCCGCTCCGAGTGACGCCTCTGTGCCCTCTCTCCCCCCACCGGTCGGACTACCCCACCCGGCCCGCTCCGAGTGACGCCTCTGTGCCCTCTCTCCCCCCACCGGTCGGACTAACCCCACCCGGCCGCTCCGAGTGACGCCTCTGTGCCCTCTCTCCCCCCTCCGGTCGGACTACCTCAGCTGGCCCGCTCCGAGTGACGCCTCTGTGCCCTCTCTCCCCCACCGGTCGGACTACCCCACCCGGCCCGCTCCGAGTGACGCCTCTGTGCCCTCTCTCCCCCCACCGGTCGGACTACCTCACCCGGCCCGCTCCGAGTGACGCCTCTGTGCCCTCTCTCCCCCCTCCGGTCGGACTTCCCCACCCGGCCCGCTCCGAGTGACGCCTCTGTGCCCTCTCTCCCCCCACCGGTCGGACTTCCCCACCCGGCCCGCTCCGAGTGACGCCTCTGTGCCCTCTCTCCCCCCTCCGGTCGGACTTCCTCACCCGGCCCGCTCCGAGTGACACCTCTGTGCCCTCTCTCCCCCCTCCGGTCGGACTACCCCACCCGGCCCGCTCCGAGTGACGCCTCTGTGCCCTCTCTCCCCCCTCCGGTCGGACTACCCCACCCGGCCCGCTCCGAGTGACGCCTCTGTGCCCTCTCTCCCCCCACCGGTCGGACTACCTCACCCGGCCCGCTCCGAGTGACGCCTCTGTGCCCTCTCTCCCCCCACTGGTCGGACTACCCACCCGGCCCGCTCCGAGTGACGCCTCTGTGCCCTCTCTCCCCCCACCGGTCGGACTACCCCACCCGGCCCGCTCCGAGTGACGCCTCTGTGCCCTCTCTCCCCCTCCCAGCCCAGCAGGAGGCTCAGCGGGCCCAGTTCCTGGTGGAAAAGGCGAAGCAGGAGCAGAGACAGAAGATCGTTCAGGCCGAGGGAGAGGCCGCCGCTGCCTCGATGATATCCTTTCGCCGGACGGAGGGTGGGGAGCCGACAGAGACTGGGTAGAGGGCCGAAGAGACGAGGGCAAAAGTGGGAGCGGAGGTGGCAAATGGATAGGCCGCTGGGATACCCTTCACGGGGGGGGGGGTGCGGAGCGGGATAAGAATGGGGTGAGATATAACCGTATAACAATGACAGTGCGGAAACAGGCCGTCTCGGCCTTTCCAGGTCCGTGCCGAATGCTGACTCTCACCTCGTCCCCCCCGACCCGCACTCGGCCCATAACCTCCACTCCTTTCCTGTCCATATACCTGTCCCAATTTTACTTTAAATGACAATACCGAACCTGCCTCTACCACTTCTACCGGAAGCTCGTTCCACACAGCTACCACTCTCCGAGTCAAGAAATTCCCCCTCGTGTTACCCCTAAACTTTTGCCCCCTAACTCTCTCAACTCATGTCCTCTTTTTTGAATCTCCCCTACTCTCAATGGAAAAAGCCTATCCACGTCAACTCTATCTATCCCCCTCATAATTTTAAATACCCTATCAAGTCCCCCTCAACCTTCTACGCTCCGAAGAATAAAGAACTAACTTGTTCAACCTTTCCCTGTAACTTACGTTCTGAAACCCAGGTAAAATTTTAGTAAATCTCCTCTGTACTCTCTCTATTTTGTTGACATCTTTCCTATAATTCGGTGACCAGAACTGTACACAATACTCCAAATTTGGCCTCAATTTTACAATTTTAACATTACATCCCAACTCCTATACTCAATGCTCTGATTTATAAAGGCCAGCATACCAAAAGCTTTCTTCACCACCCTGTCCACATGAGATTCCACCTTCAGGGAACTATGCACCATTATTCCTAGATCACTCTGTTCTGCTGCATTCTTCAATGTCCTACCATTTACCCTGTATGTTCTGTTTGGATCAGTCCTACCAAAATGTAGCACCTCACATTTAACAGCATTAAACTGCATCAGCCATCGCTCAGCCCACTCTTGCAGTGGCGGAGGAAATGAGAGACTGCAGGGGAGGGTGGGGGGGAATGGGCATCTCGTCAAGTCAAGTTTAACAACCCACGTTGACCAAAGTGCAGTACAGATCAGGGCAGACAGCTAAAATAACAAAACACAAGAAACACAGGCAGAGCCAATGATCCAAACAGCTGATGGTACTGGTCACCAATCCGTCGAGCGCCATCGACTGGTCGATCTTGGAGAGTTTCCCAGGAGATCCGGGGGGGAAAATGAAAACGGATACACAAATACTGTTGAGAGACTGTTTCCGGGTTGCGGGGTTTTAGATCCGTTCTTTCTGCCCGGCGCACGTGCGTGTCGCTCCCCCGCCACGGACTACACGGTGTCGTTCAGTGGTCCCCGACCGCCGGGCCGCGAGGAAACGATACGAGTCAGCTGCACCTTTCCTCGCGCCCGCTGTTGGACTTGGAACGCACGCGAGGTCGTTACCCGAGCGCGGACAGATGGGGCGCCGCCTCCGGACTTGTATCAGCGCCCCGAACGTTCGCGGGTGCTAAAATATCCACAGACCTCATCCGGGCTCGGGGTTCCGCAAGCGGCAGAGCAGCTGCCTCGCTGCCATCTGCTGAAGCAAACTTCTGTCGGCCGAAAGATCCTGCGGGGCGGGCGTCCCGAGGCGCCCCTCGCTCGGTTGGCCGCTCTCTCTCCGGACCGAGACCACCGCGGCAATGCAGCCCTCGAAACCGCTTCGAGTCCAAGCACCTCCCCCACCCACTGAAAGACAGACCCGCTGAGTTCTTTTTCTCCCCAGAGGGAAAACGTGAGCAAGCGGGACAGCGGCTGAAAGCCGCGTCAACTAAATCGCGGGATAGACTGGACGTAAGGAACCTGCTCCCGTCGCGTTTAACACCCACCCACAGTCGGTCGGTCCGCAGGAGTATTGGCAGCATTAAACCGGTCTGCGAGGCAAAAGAAAAAGGGGCGGGGACCCCTGGTGTTTATACATTATTTCTACTTCCGGGTTGCGGGGTTTTACATCCGGTCTTTTCTGCCCCGGTGCGCATGTGTGTGACTAATAGATTTGACAATAGCCAATAGGTGCAGAAGTAGACCATTCGGCCCCTCGAGTCTGTACCGCCATTTTGAGATTATGGCCGATCATCTACTATCAATACCCAGTCCCTGCCTTGTCCCCATATCACTTGATTCCCCTATCCATAAGATACCTATCTAGCTCCTTCTTGAAAGCATCCAGAGAATTGGCCTCCACCGCCTTCCGAGGCAGTGCATTCCACACCCCCACAACTCTCTGGGAGAAGAAGTTTTTCCTTAACTCTGTCCTAAATGACCTACCCCTTATTCTCAAACCACGCCCTCTGGTACTGACCCTCCCAGCATCTGGAACATATTTCCTGCCTCTATCTTGTCCAATCCCTTAATAATCTTACATGTTGCAATCAGATCCCCTCTCCATCTCGCCGTTCAGTCAGGCCGAGCGAGGTAGGGGATCTTGGGCTTAAAAAGGATGGTGACCGCTACCTTACAGGCACCAAAGAAACAACACGAGGGCCTTGGCTCAAGCCAAAAATCAGCCACGTCGGGGGATTCGAACGCTGAGAGTCGATGGGGGGGGCGGGGGGGGCATATCTGACAGGGAAGTGAATGCTGTTCCACCGCGGGACACCCGGGAGCCTCAAGTCAGCTGACCTGAGGGACCGGGAAGGAGACGAAGGGGTTAGAAAGTCTGTAATATAAGTTGCGGGGTGGGGGGGGCAGACCATTTCGGGCTTTATAAACAAACAGGGAGGATCTTCAAATCAATTCTGAACCGTGCTGGCAGCCAGCGGAGAGACACCAGGACCAGGGGAGAGTCGGGCTGGAGAGGTCGGAGGGACGAGGGAGGAGAGGGAGGGTGGGGGGGAGCGGGGATGAAGGAGCAGCTGAGAAGGAAGACCGGCCTGGCGTAACAACGGGGACCGGATGGACACGGATGTCACCCCCCAGCCCCACCGGGTTTGGTTGGTTTGTGGGGTGTCCCCTCCTGTCCCACCACCGTGCTCTCTTGCTCTCTTGTCTATCTGTCTTTCTCTGTCTCCTCTCTCTCCCCCCCTCTCTCCCCCCTCTCTCTCCCCCTCTCTCTCCCCCTCTCTCTCCCCCTCTCTCTCCCCTCTCTCTCCCCCCTCTCTCTCCCCCCTCTCTCTCCCCCTCTCCCCCCTCTCCCCCACTCTCTCCCCCGTCTCCCCCCCTCTCCCCCCCTCTCTCTCCCCTCTCTCTCCCCCTCTCTCTTCCCCTCTCTCCCCCCTCTCTCTCCCCTCTCTCCCCCCTCTCTCTTCCCTCTCTCTTCCCCTCTCTCTCCCCCTCTCTCTCCCCCCTCTCTCCCCCCTCTCTTCCCCCTCTCCCCCCTCTCTCCCCCCCTCTCTCCCCCCTCTCTCCCCCCTCTCTCCCCCCTCTCTCCCCCTCTCTCCCCCTCTCTCCCCCCTCTCTCCCCCCCTCTCTCCCCCCCCCTCTCTCCCCCCTCTCTCCCCCCTCTCTCTCCCCCTCTCTCTCCCCCCCTCTCCCCCCTCCCCCCCTCTCCCCCCTCTCTCCCCCCTCTCTCTCCCCCTCTCTCTCCCCCCCTCTCCCCCCTCCCCCCTCTCCCCCCTCTCTCTCCCCTCTCTCTCCCCCTCTCCCTCCCCCGTCTCCCTCCCCCCTCTCTCCCTCCCCCTCTCTCCCTCCCCCCTCTCTCCCTCCCCCTCTCTCTCTCCCCCCTCTCTCCCCCCCTCTCTCTCCCCTCTCTCTCCCCCCCTCTCCCCCCTCCCCCCCTCTCCCCCCTCTCTCTCCCCTCTCTCTCCCCCTCTCCCTCCCCCGTCTCCCTCCCCCCTCTCTCCCTCCCCCCTCTCTCCCTCCCCTCTCTCCCCCCCTCTCTCTCCCCCCTCTCTCCCCCTCTCTCCCCCTCTCTCCCCCCTCTCTCCCCCCTCTCTCCCCCCTCTCTCCCCCCTCTCTCTCCCCCCTCTCTCCCCCCCTCTCTCCCCCCCTCTCTCTCCCCCCTCTCTCCCCCCTCTCTCCCCCCTCTCTCCCCCCCCCTCTCCCCCCTCTCTCCCCCCCTCTCCCCCTCTCCCCCCTCCCCCCCTCTCCCCCCTCTCTCCCCCCTCTCTCCCCCCCCCTCTCCCCCTCTCTCCCCCTCCCCCCTCCCCCCTCTCTCCATCCCCCCTCTCTCCCTCCCTCTCTCCCCCCCTCTCTCCCCCCCCTCTCTCTCCCCTCTCTCTCCCCCCCTCTCTCCCCCCCTCTATCCCTCCCCTCTCTCCCCCCCTCTCTCCCCCCCCTCTCTCTCCCCTCTCTCTCCCCCCCTCTCTCCCCCCCCTCGCTCCCCCCCTCTCTCCCCCCCCTCGCTCCCCCCAGCACCTCGTTGTTTTCCCTAACTCCAGCCCCCCCCACCTCGGCGAGGCTCTCGCCAAGAACCCAGGATACCTCCAGCTGCGGAAGATCCGGGCGGCGCAGAGCATCGCAAAGACGGTGAGCGTCGCGGAAACGGGGGGGGGCACGTTCGCTCACTGGCAGACACTCGCGCGTGCACACACACTTCTCACACGCCTCTGACTCTCCTCCCTTCCATTCCTCAGATGGCCATGTCCCAGAATCGTATCTACTTAAATTCAGACAGCCTGGTACTGAACCTACAGGATGCAGCATTCACAAAGTAAGCCAGTTCTGTTCCTGTCTGACCCCGGGAGTGTGTGATGGGACGGTGTGGAGGGAGATTCACTCTGTGTCTGACCCCGGGAGTGTGTGATGGGACGGTGTGGAGGGAGATTCACTCTGTGTCTGACCCCGGGAGTGTGTGAGGGGACGGTGTGGAGGGAGATTCACTCTGTGTCTGACCCCGGGAGTGTGTGATGGGATGGTGTGGAGGGAGATTCACTCTGTGTCTGACCCCGGGAGTGTGTGAGGGGACGGTGTGGAGGGAGATTCACTCTGTGTCTGACCCCGGGAGTGTGTGATGGGATGGTGTGGAGGGAGATTCACTCTGTGTCTGACCCCGGGAGTGTGTGATGGGACGGTGTGGAGGGAGAGTCACTCTGTGTCTGACCCCGGGAGTGTGTGATGGGACCGTGTGGGGGGAGATTCACTCTGTGTCTGACCCCGGGAGTGTGTGATGGGACCGTGTGGAGGGAGATTCACTCTGTGTCTGACCCCGGGAGTGTGTGATGGGACGGTGCGGAGGGAGAGTCACTCTGTGTCTGACCCCGGGAGTGTGTGATAGGACGGTGCGGAGGGAGATTCACTCTGTGTCTGACCCCGGGAGTGTGTGATGGGACGGTGTGGAGGGAGATTCACTCAGTGTCTGACCGCGGGAATGTGTGATGGGACGGTGTGGAGGGAGAGTCACTCTGTGTCTGACCCCGGGAGTGTGTGATGGGGACGGTGTTGAGGGAGATTCACTCTGTGTCTGACTCCGGGAGTGTGTGATGGGACGGTGAGGAGGGAGATTCACTCTGTGTCTGACCCCGGGAGTGTGTGATGGGACGGTGTGGAGGGAGAGTCACTCTGTGTCTGACCCCGGGAGTGTGTGATGGGACCGTGTGGGGGGAGATTCACTCTGTGTCTGACCCCGGGAGTGTGTGATGGGACCGTGTGGAGGGAGATTCACTCTGTGTCTGACCCCGGGAGTGTGTGATGGGACGGTGAGGAGGGAGAGTCACTCTGTGTCTGACCCCGGGAGTGTGTGATAGGACGGTGCGGAGGGAGATTCACTCTGTGTCTGACCCCGGGAGTGTGTGATGGGACGGTGTGGAGGGAGATTCACTCAGTGTCTGACCGCGGGAATGTGTGATGGGACGGTGTGGAGGGAGAGTCACTCTGTGTCTGACCCCGGGAGTGTGTGATGGGACGGTGTGGAGGGAGATTCACTCTGTGTCTGACTCCGGAGTGTGTGATGGGACGGTGAGGAGGGAGATTCACTCTGTGTCTGACCCCGGGAGTGTGTGATGGGACGGTGTGGAGGGAGATTCACTCTGTGTCTGACCCCGGGAGTGTGAGATGGACGGTGTGGAGGGAGATTCACTCTGTGTCTGACCCCGGAGTGTGTGATGGGACGGTGTGGAGGGAGATTCACTCTGTGTCTGACCCCGGGAGTGTGTGATGGGACGGTGTGGAGGGAGATTCACTCTGTGTCTGACCCCAGGTGTGTGTGATGGGACGGTGTGGAGGGAGATTCACTCTGTGTCTCTACCCGGGAGTGTGTGATGGGACGGTGTGGAGGGAGATTCACTCTGTGTCTGTCCCCGGGAGTGTGTGATGGGATGGTGTGGAGGGAGATTCACTCTGTGTCTGACCCCGGGACTGTGTGATGGGACGGTGTGGAGGGAGATTCACTCTGTGTCTGACCCCGGGAGAGTGTGATGGGACGGTGGGGAGGGAGATTCACTCTGTGTCTGACCCCGGGAGTGTGAGATGGGACGGTGTGGAGGGAGATTCACTCTGTGTCTGACCCCGGGACTGTGTGATGGGACGGTGTGGAGGGAGATTCACTCTGTGTCTCTACCCGGGAGTGTGTGATGGGACGGTGGGGAGGGAGATTCACTCTGTGTCTGACCCCGGGAGTGTGTGATGGGACGGTGTGGAGGGAGATTCACTCTGTGTCTGACCCCGGGAGTGTGTGATGGGACGGGGTGGAGGGAGATTCACTCTGTGTCTGACCCCGGGAGTGTGTGATGGGACGGTGTGGAGGGAGATTCACTCTGTGTCTGACCCCGGGAGTGTGTGATGGGACGGTGTGGAGGGAGATTCACTCTGTGTCTGACCCCGGGAGTGTGAGATGGGACGGTGTGGAGGGAGATTCACTCTGTGTCTGACCCCGGGTGTGTGTGATGGGACGGTGGGGAGGGAGATTCACTCTGTGTCTGACCCCTGGGAGTGTGTGATGGGACGGTGTGGAGGGAGATTCACTCTGTGTCTGACCCCGGGAGAGTGAGATGGGACAGTGTGGAGGGAGATTCACTCTGTGTCTGACCCCGGGAGTGTGTGATGGGACAGTGCGGAGGGAGATTCACTCTGTGTTTGACCCTGTGAGTGTGTGATGGGACGGTGCGGAGGGAGATTCACTCTGTGTCTGACCCCGGGAGTGTGTGATGGGACGGTGGGGAGGGAGATTCACTGTGTGTCTGACCCCGGAGTGTGTGATGGGACGGTGTGGAGGGAGATTCACTCTGTGTCTGACCCCGGGAGTGTGTGATGGGACGGTGTGGAGGGAGATTCACTCTGTGTCTGACCCCGGGAGAGTGAGATGGGACAGTGTGGAGGAGATTCACTCTGTGTCTGACCCCGGGAGTGTGTGATGGGACAGTGCGGAGGGAGATACACTCTGTGTTTGACCCTGTGAGTGTGTGATGGGACGGTGCGGAGGGAGATTCACTCTGTGTCTGACCCCGGGAGTGTGTGATGGGACGGTGTGGAGGGAGATTCACTCTGTGTCTGACCCCGGGAGTGTGTGAGGGGACGGTGTGGAGGGAGATTCACTCTGTGTCTGACCCCGGGAGTGTGTGATGGGACGGTGTGGAGGGAGATTCACTCTGTGTCTGACCCCAGGAGTGTGTGATGGGACAGTGTGGAGGGAGATTCACTCTGTGTCTGACCCCAGGAGTGTGTGATGGGACAGTGTGGAGGGAGATTCACTCTGTGTCTGACCCCGGGAGTGTGTGATGGGACGGTGAGGAGGGAGACTCACTCTGTGTCTGACCCCGGGAGTGTGTGATGGGACGGTGTGGAGGGAGATTCACTCTGTGTCTGACCCCGGGAGTGTGTGATGGGACGGTGAGGAGGGAGATTCACTCTGTGTCTGACCCGGGAGTGTGTGATGGGACGGTGCGGAGGGAGATTCACTCTGTGTCTGACCCCAGGAGTGTGTGATGGGACGGTGTGGAGGGAGATTCACTCTGTGTCTGACCCCGGGAGTGTGTGATGGGATGGTGCTGGAGGGAGATTCACTCTGTGTCTGACCCCGGGAGTGTGTGATGGGACGGTGTGGAGGGAGATTCACTGTGTGTCTGACCCCGGGAGTGTGTGATGGGACGGTGGGGAGGGAGATTCACTCTGTGGCTGACCCCGGGAGTGTGTGATGGACGGTGTGGAGGGAGATTCACTCTGTGTCTGACCCCAGGTGTGTGTGATGGGACGGTGTGGAGGGAGAATGCACTCTGTGTCTGACCCCGGGAGTGTGTGATGGGACGGTGTGGAGGGAGATTCACTCTGTGTCAGACCCCGGGAATGTGTGATGGGACGGTGTGGAGGGAGATTCACTCTGTGTCTGACCCCGGGAGTGTGTGATGGGACGGTGGGGAGGGAGATTCACTCTGTGTCTGACCCCGGGAGTGTGTGATGGGACGGTGTGGAGGGAGATTCACTCTGTGTCTGACCCCGGGTGTGTGTGATGGGACGGTGTGGAGGGAGATTCACTCTGTGTCTGACCCCGGGAGTGTGTGATGGGACGGGGTGGAGGGAGATTCACTCTGTGTCTGACCCCGGGAGTGTGTGATGGGATGTTGTGGAGGGAGATTCACTCTGTGTCTGACCCCGGGAGTGTGTGATGGGACGGTGGGGAGGGAGATTCACTCTGTGTCTGACCCCGGGAGTGTGTGATGGGACGGTGTGGAGGGAGATTCACTCTGTGTCTGACCCCGGGTGTGTGTGATGGGACGGTGTGGAGGGAGATTCACTCTGTGTCTGACCCCGGGAGTGTGTGATGGAACGGTGAGGAGGGAGATTCACTCTGTGTCTGACCCCGGGTGTGTGTGATGGGACGGTGTGGAGGAAGATTCACTCTGTGTCTGATCCCGGGAGTGTGTGATGGGATGGAGCGGAGGGAGATTCACTCTGTGTCTGACCCCGGAGTGTGTGATGGGACGGTGTGGAGGGAGATTCACTCTGTGTCTGACCCCGGGAGTGTGTGATGGGACGGTGAGGAGGGAGATTCACTCTGTGTCTGACCCCGGAGAGTGTGATGGGACGGTGTGGAGGGAGATTCACTCTGTGTCTGACCCAGGGGAGTGGGTGATGGGACGGTGTGGAGGGAGATTCACTCTGTGTCTGTCCCCGGGAGTGTGTGATGGGATGGTGTGGAGGGAGATTCACTCTGTGTCTGACCCCGGGACTGTGTGATGGGACGGTGTGGAGGGAGATTCACTCTGTGTCTCTACCCGGGAGTGGTGATGGGACGGTGGGAGGGAGATTCACTCTGTGTCTGACCCCGGGAGTGTGTGATGGGACGGTGTGGAGGGAGATTCACTCTGTGTCTGACCCCGGGACTGTGTGATGGGACGGTGTGGAGGGAGATTCACTCTGTGTCTCTACCCGGGAGTGTGTGATGGGACGGTGGGGAGGGAGATTCACTCTGTGTCTGACCCCGGGAGTGTGTGATGGGACGGTGTGGAGGGAGATTCACTCTGTGTCTGACCCCGGAGTGTGTGATGGACGGGGGGAGGAGATTCACTCTGTGTCTGACCCCGGGAGTGTGTGATGGGACGGTGTGGAGGGAGATTCACTCTGTGTCTGACCCCGGGAGTGTGTGATGGGACGGTGTGGAGGAGATTCACTCTGTGTCTGACCCCGGGAGTGTGAGATGGGACGGTGTCGGAGGGAGATTCACTCTGTGTCTGACCCCGGGTGTGTGTGATGGGACGGTGGGGAGGGAGATTCACTCTGTCTGTGTCTGACCCCGGGAGTGTGTGATGGGACGGTGTGGAGGGAGATTCACTCTGTGTCTGACCCCGGGAGAGTGAGATGGGACAGTGTGGAGGGAGATTCACTCTGTGTCTGACCCCGGGAGTGTGTGATGGGACAGTGCGGAGGGAGATTCACTCTGTGTTTGACCCTGTGAGTGTGTGATGGGACGGTGCGGAGGGAGATTCACTCTGTGTCTGACCCCGGGAGTGTGTGATGGGACGGTGGGGAGGGAGATTCACTGTGTGTCTGACCCCGGGAGAGTGTGATGGGACGGTGTGGAGGGAGATTCACTCTGTGTCTCTACCCGGGAGTGTGTGATGGGACGGTGTGGAGGGAGATTCACTCTGTGTCTGTCCCCGGGAGTGTGTGATGGGATGGTGTGGAGGGAGATTCACTCTGTGTCTGACCCCGGGACTGTGTGATGGGACGGTGTGGAGGGAGATTCACTCTGTGTCTCTACCCGGGAGTGTGTGATGGGACGGTGGGGAGGGAGATTCACTCTGTGTCTGACCCCGGGAGTGTGTGATGGGACGGTGTGGAGGGAGATTCACTCTGTGTCTGACCCCGGGACTGTGTGATGGGACGGTGTGGAGGGAGATTCACTCTGTGTCTCTACCCGGGAGTGTGTGATGGGACGGTGGGGAGGGAGATTCACTCTGTGTCTGACCCCGGGAGTGTGTGATGGGACGGTGTGGAGGGAGATTCACTCTGTGTCTGACCCCGGGAGTGTGTGATGGGACGGGGTGGAGGGAGATTCACTCTGTGTCTGACCCCGGGAGTGTGTGATGGGACGGTGTGGAGGGAGATTCACTCTGTGTCTGACCCCGGGAGTGTGTGATGGGACGGTGTGGAGGGAGATTCACTCTGTGTCTGACCCCGGGAGTGTGAGATGGGACGGTGTGGAGGGAGATTCACTCTGTGTCTGACCCCGGGTGTGTGTGATGGGACGGTGGGGAGGGAGATTCACTCTGTGTCTGACCCCGGGAGTGTGTGATGGGACGGTGTGGAGGGAGATTCACTCTGTGTCTGACCCCGGGAGAGTGAGATGGGACAGTGTGGAGGGAGATTCACTCTGTGTCTGACCCCGGGAGTGTGTGATGGGACAGTGCGGAGGGAGATTCACTCTGTGTTTGACCCTGTGAGTGTGTGATGGGACGGTGTGGAGGGAGATTCACTCTGTGTCTGACCCCGGGAGTGTGTGATGGGACAGTGCGGAGGGAGATTCACTCTGTGTTTGACCCTGTGAGTGTGTGATGGGACGGTGCGGAGGGAGATTCACTCTGTGTCTGACCCCGGGAGTGTGTGATGGGACGGTGTGGAGGGAGATTCACTCTGTGTCTGACCCCGGGAGTGTGTGAGGGGACGGTGTGGAGGGAGATTCACTCTGTGTCTGACCCCGGGAGTGTGTGATGGGACGGTGTGGAGGGAGATTCACTCTGTGTCTGACCCCAGGAGTGTGTGATGGGACAGTGTGGAGGGAGATTCACTCTGTGTCTGACCCCAGGAGTGTGTGATGGGACAGTGTGGAGGGAGATTCACTCTGTGTCTGACCCCGGGAGTGTGTGATGGGACGGTGAGGAGGGAGACTCACTCTGTGTCTGACCCCGGGAGTGTGTGATGGGACGGTGTGGAGGGAGATTCACTCTGTGTCTGACCCCGGGTGTGTGTGATGGGACGGTGAGGAGGGAGATTCACTCTGTGTCTGACCCCGGGAGTGTGTGATGGGACGGTGAGGAGGGAGATTCACTCTGTGTCTGACCTCGGGAGTGTGTGATGGGACGGTGCGGAGGGAGATTCACTCTGTGTCTGACCCCAGGAGTGTGTGATGGGACGGTGTGGAGGGAGATTCACTCTGTGTCTGACCCCGGGAGTGTGTGATGGGATGGTGTGGAGGGAGATTCACTCTGTGTCTGACCCCGGGAGTGTGTGATGGGACGGTGTGGAGGGAGATTCACTGTGTGTCTGACCCCGGGAGTGTGTGATGGGACGGTGGGGAGGGAGATTCACTCTGTGGCTGACCCCGGGAGTGTGTGATGGGACGGTGTGGAGGGAGATTCACTCTGTGTCTGACCCCAGGTGTGTGTGATGGGACGGTGTGGAGGGAGATTCACTCTGTGTCTGACCCCGGGAGTGTGTGATGGGACGGTGTGGAGGGAGATTCACTCTGTGTCAGACCCCGGGAATGTGTGATGGGACGGTGTGGAGGGAGATTCACTCTGTGTCTGACCCCGGGAGTGTGTGATGGGACGGTGGGGAGGGAGATTCACTCTGTGTCTGACCCCGGGAGTGTGTGATGGGACGGTGTGGAGGGAGATTCACTCTGTGTCTGACCCCGGGTGTGTGTGATGGGACGGTGTGGAGGGAGATTCACTCTGTGTCTGACCCCGGGAGTGTGTGATGGGACGGGGTGGAGGGAGATTCACTCTGTGTCTGACCCCGGGAGTGTGTGATGGGATGTTGTGGAGGGAGATTCACTCTGTGTCTGACCCCGGGAGTGTGTGATGGGACGGTGCGGAGGGAGATTCACTCTGTGTCTGACCCCAGGAGTGTGTGATGGGACGGTGTGGAGGGAGATTCACTCTGTGTCTGACCCCGGGAGTGTGTGATGGGATGGTGTGGAGGGAGATTCACTCTGTGTCTGACCCCGGGAGTGTGTGATGGGACGGTGTGGAGGGAGATTCACTGTGTGTCTGACCCCGGGAGTGTGTGATGGGACGGTGGGGAGGGAGATTCACTCTGTGGCTGACCCCGGGAGTGTGTGATGGGACGGTGTGGAGGGAGATTCACTCTGTGTCTGACCCCAGGTGTGTGTGATGGGACGGTGTGGAGGGAGATTCACTCTGTGTCTGACCCCGGGAGTGTGTGATGGGACGGTGTGGAGGGAGATTCACTCTGTGTCAGACCCCGGGAATGTGTGATGGGACGGTGTGGAGGGAGATTCACTCTGTGTCTGACCCCGGGAGTGTGTGATGGGACGGTGGGGAGGGAGATTCACTCTGTGTCTGACCCCGGGAGTGTGTGATGGGACGGTGTGGAGGGAGATTCACTCTGTGTCTGACCCCGGGTGTGTGTGATGGGACGGTGTGGAGGGAGATTCACTCTGTGTCTGACCCCGGGAGTGTGTGATGGGACGGGGTGGAGGGAGATTCACTCTGTGTCTGACCCCGGGAGTGTGTGATGGGATGTTGTGGAGGGAGATTCACTCTGTGTCTGACCCCGGGAGTGTGTGATGGGACGGTGGGGAGGGAGATTCACTCTGTGTCTGACCCCGGGAGTGTGTGATGGGACGGTGTGGAGGGAGATTCACTCTGTGTCTGACCCCGGGTGTGTGTGATGGGACGGTGTGGAGGGAGATTCACTCTGTGTCTGACCCCGGGAGTGTGTGATGGAACGGTGAGGAGGGAGATTCACTCTGTGTCTGACCCCGGGTGTGTGTGATGGGACGGTGTGGAGGAAGATTCACTCTGTGTCTGATCCCGGGAGTGTGTGATGGGATGGAGCGGAGGGAGATTCACTCTGTGTCTGACCCCGGGAGTGTGTGATGGGACGGTGTGGAGGGAGATTCACTCTGTGTCTGACCCCGGGAGTGTGTGATGGGACGGTGAGGAGGGAGATTCACTCTGTGTCTGACCCCGGGAGAGTGTGATGGGACGGTGTGGAGGGAGATTCACTCTGTGTCTGACCCAGGGAGTGGGTGATGGGACGGTGTGGAGGGAGATTCACTCTGTGTCTGACCCCGGGAGTGTGTGATGGGACGGAGCGGAGGGAGATTCACTCTGTGTCTGACCCCGGGAGTGTGTGATGGGACGGTGTGGAGGGAGCTTCACTGTGTCTGATCCCGGGAGTGTGTGATGGGACGGTGTGGAGGGAGATTCACTCTGTGTCTGATCCCGGGAGTGTGTGATGGGACGGTGTGCAGGGAGATTCACTCTGTGTCTGACCCCGGGAGAGTGTGATGGGACGGTGTGGAGGGAGATTCACTCTGTGTCTGACCCCGGGAGTGTGTGATGGGACGGAGCGGAGGGAGATTCACTCTGTGTCTGACCCCGGGAGTGTGTGATGGGACGGTGTGGAGGGAGATTCACTCTGTGTCTGACCCCGGGAGAGTGTGATGGGACGGTGTGGAGGGAGATTCACTCTGTGTCTGACCCCGGGAGTGTGTGATGGGACGGTGTGGAGGGAGATTCACTCTGTGTCTGACCCCGGGAGAGTGTGATAGGACGGTGTGGAGGGAGATTCACTCTGTGTCTGATCCCGGGAGTGTGTGATGGGACAGTGCGGAGGGAGATTCACTCTGTGTCTGACCCCGGGAGTGTGTGATGGGACGGTGTGGAGGGAGATTCACTCTGTGTCTGACCCCGGGAGTGTGTGATGGGACGGTGTGGAGGGAGATTCACTCTGTGTCTGACCCCGGGAGTGTGTGATGGGACGGTGTGGAGGGAGATTCACTCTGTGTCTGACCCCGGGAGTGTGTGATGGGACGGTGTGGAGGGAGATTCACTCTGTGTCTGACCCCGGGAGTGTGTGATGGGACGGTGTGGAGGGAGATTCACTCTGTGTCTGACCCCGGGAGTGTGTGATGGGACGGTGTGGAGGGAGATTCACTCTGTGTCTGACCCCGGGAGTGTGTGATGGGACGGTGTGGAGGGAGATTCACTCTGTGTCTGACCCCGGGAGTGTGTGATGGGATGGTGTGGAGGGAGATTCACTCTGTGTCTGACCCCGGGAGTGTGTGAGGGGACGGTGTGGAGGGAGATTCACTCTGTGTCTGACCCCGGGAGTGTGTCATGGGACGGCGTGGAGGGAGATTCACTCTGTGTCTGACCCCGGGAGTGTGTGATGGGACGGTGTGGAGGGAGATTCACTCTGTGTCTGACCCCGGGAGTGTGTGATGGGACGGTGTGGAGGTAGATTCACTGTGTGTCTGACCCCGGGAGAGTGTGATGGGACGGTGTGGAGGGAGATTCACTGTGTCTGACCCTGGGAGTGTGTGATGGGACGGTGTGGAGGGAGATTCACTCTGTGTCTGACCCCGGGAGTGTGTGATGGGATGGTGTGGAGGGAGATTCACTCTGTGTCTGACCCCGGGAGTGTGTGAGGGGACGGTGTGGAGGGAGATTCGCTCTGTGTCTGACCCCGGGAGTGTGTCATGGGACGGCGTGGAGGGAGATTCACTCTGTGTCTGACCCCGGGAGTGTGTGATGGGACGGTGTGGAGGGAGATTCACTCTGTGTCTGACCCCGGGAGTGTGTGATGGGACGGTGTGGAGGTAGATTCACTGTGTGTCTGACCCTGGGAGAGTGTGATGGGACGGTGTGGAGGGAGATTCACTGTGTCTGACCCTGGGAGTGTGTGATGGGACAGTGTGGAGGGAGATTCACTCTGTGTCTGACCCCGGGAGTGTGTGATGGGACGGTGTGGAGAGAGATTCAATCTGTGTCTGACCCCGGGGAGTGTGTGATGGGACGGTGTGGAGGGAGATTCACTGTGTCTGACCCCGGGAGTGTGTGATGGGACGGTGTGGAGGGAGATTCACTCTGTGTCTGACCCCGGGAGTGTGTGATGGGACGGTGTGGAGGGAGATTTGCTCGGTGTCTGACCCCGGGAGTGTGTGATGGGACGGTGTGGAGGGAGATTCACTCTGTGTCTGACCCCGGGAGTGTGTGATGCGACGGTGTGGAGGGAGATTCACTCTGGGTCTGACCCCGGGAGTGTGTGATGGAACGGTGTGGAGGGAGATTCACTCTGGGTCTGACCCCGGGAGTGTGTGATGGAACGGTGTGGAGGGAGATTCACTCTGTGTCTGACCCTGGGAGTGTGTGATGGGACGGTGTGGAGGGAGATTCACTCTGTGTCTGACCCCGGGAGTGTGTGATGGGACGGTGTGGAGGGAGATTCACTCTGTGTCTGACCCCGGGAGTGTGTGATGGGATAGTGTGGAGGGAGATTCACTCTGTGTCTGACCCCGAGAGTGTGTGATGGGATAGTGTGGAGGGAGATTCACTCTGTGTCTGACCCCGGGAGTGTGTGATGGGACGGTGTGGAGGGAGATTCACTCTGTGTCTGACCCCGGGAGTGTGAGATGGGACGGTGTGGAGGGAGATTCACTCTGTGTCTGACCCCAGGAGTGTGTGATGGGACGGTGTGGAGGGAGATTCACTCTGTGTCTGACCCCGGGAGTGTGTGATGGGACGTTGAGGAGGGAGATTCACTCTGTGTCTGACCCCGGGAGTGTGTGATGGGATAGTGTGGAGGGAGATTCACTCTGTGTCTGACCCCGAGAGTGTGTGATGGGATAGTGTGGAGGGAGATTCACTCTGTGTCTGACCCCGGGAGTGTGTGATGGGACGGTGTGGAGGGAGATTCACTCTGTGTCTGACCCCGGGAGTGTGAGATGGGACGGTGTGGAGGGAGATTCACTCTGTGTCTGACCCCGGGAGTGTGTGATGGGACAGTGTGGAGGGAGATTCACTCTGTGTCTGACCCCGGGAGTGTGTGATGGGACGGTGAGGAGGGAGATTCACTCTGTGTCTGACCCCGAGAGTGTGTGATGGGATAGTGTGGAGGGAGATTCACTCTGTGTCTGACCCCGGGAGTGTGTGATGGGACGGTGTGGAGGGAGATTCACTCTGTGTCTGACCCCGGGAGCGTGTGACGGGACGGTGTGGAGGGAGATTCACTCTGTGTCTGACCCCGGGAGTGTCTGATGGGACGGTGTGGAGGGAGATTCACTCTGTGTCTGACCCCGGGAGTGTGTGATGGGACGGTGTGGAGGGAGATTCACTCTGTGTCTGACCCGGGGAGCGTGTGACGGGACGGTGTGGAGGGAGATTCACTCTGTGTCTGACCCCGGGAGTGTCTGATGGGACGGTGTGGAGGGAGATTCACTCTGTGTCTGACCCCGGGAGTGTGAGATGGGACGGTGTGGAGGGAGATTCACTCTGTGTCTGACCCCGGGAGTGTGTGATGGGACGGTGTGGAGGGAGATTCACTCTCTGTCTGACCCCGGGAGTGTGTGATGGGACGGTGTGGAGGGAGATTCACTCTGTGTCTGACCCCGGGAGTGTGTGATGGGACGGTGTGGAGGGAGATTCACTCTGTGTCTGACCCCGGGAGTGGGTGATGGGACGGTGTGGAGGGAGATTCACTCTGTGTCTGACCCCGGGAGTGTGTGATGGGACGGTGTGGAGGGAGATTCACTCTCTGTCTGACCCCGGGAGTGTGTGATGGGACGGTGTGGAGGGAGATTCACTCTGTGTCTGACCCCGGGAGTGTGTGATGGGACGGTGTGGAGGGAGATTCACTCTGTGTCTGACCCCGGGAGTGGGTGATGGGACGGTGTGGAGGGAGATTCACTCTGTGTCTGACTCCGGGAGTGTGTGATGGGACGGTGTGGAGGGAGATTCACTCTGTGTCTGTCCCCGGGAGTGTGTGATGGGACGGTGCGGAGGGAGATTCACTGTGTCTGACCCCGGGAGTGTGTGATGGGATGGTGCGGAGGGAGATTCACTGTGTCTGACCCCGGGAGTGTTTGATGGGACGGTGCGGAGGGAGATTCAGTCTGTGTCTGACCCCGGGAGTGTTTGATGGGACGGTGTGGAGGGAGATTCACTCTGTGTCTGACCCCGGGAGTGTGTGATGGGACGGTGTGGAGGGAGATTCACTCTGTGTCTGACCCCGGGAGTGTGTGATGGGACGGTGTGGAGGGAGATTCCAGGGGAAATATCACTGATCTGCTTTTTTTTTTCTCTCTATTTGCACGTCGCTGTGATTCCCCATTCTCCGCGACAGGGGCAGGTGAGTACTTTTCTCTTTCTGTAAATCCTCAATCCTTTGTTCACCTCCCACACCCGATGTCGCTTTGATTTCAGTTGACTTTAAACAGCTCTGTACCGAAGGGTCGATCCTGTCTCTCCTTCCTCTGTCACCCCCTCTCTCTCCGAATCGGTCTTCATATTTTCCTCCTTGTCGAACTCCTCTCCCTCTGTCATCCCTCCTCCCTCACCCTCTCCCTTCCCCCCTCTTTCTACCCTCCTCCTCTCCCTGAAACTGACCCCCTCTCCTCTCTCCCCCCACAGTGACGCAGTCTTACAGAGCCAGAAGAAGAAATGATCTGTGAACGTCGTATTCCCCCACCCGCCACCAACACTGACCCATCACCGGGACCCCCATTCCCCTCCCTCTCTCCCTTCCCCTCCACTCCTCTCCCTCTCCTCCTCACCCTTCCCTGTCCACTGACGGGCAAGAGAGAGAGTTTTCCACACCCTTTCCCGGGTTTCGACCATTCCTGTCCGGTCCACTCTGTGCCTGACGCCGGGAGTGTGTGATGGGACGGTGTGGAGGGAGATTCACTCTGTGTCTGACCCCGGGAGTGTGTGATGGGACGGCGTGGAGGGAGATTCACTCTGTGTCTGACCCCGGGAGTGTGTGATGGGACGGTGTGGAGGGAGATTCACTCTCTGTCTGACCCCGGGAGTGTTTGATAAGACGGTGTGGAGGGAGATTCACTTTGTGTCTGACTCCGGGAGTGTGTGATGGGAGGGTGCGGAGGGAGATTCACTCTGTGTCTGACCCCGGGAGTGTGTGATGGGACGATGTGGAGGGAGATTCACTCTGTTTCTGACCCCGGGAGTGTGTGATGGGAGGGTGCGGAGGGAGCTTCACTCTGCATCTGAGAGTAACTGAGTGAAATCCTCCTCTCTCTCCGGGGTGGCGGAGGCATTTCAGGCGGGGGGGCCACTGCTGGGAGCTTTGTGCAGTAGCTGTTAATTGACAGGGTGGGGGGAGAAAGTGCTGACGTGCCCTTTATCATGTAACACCCACCCTCCATGTGTGTCAGGCTCCTTTAATAAAACACTGAACTCTCTCTCTCTCCCCCCATCTGTGTCTGGTCTGCCTGAATGAGCAGCTGCTGGAGTTGCCAGCGGGCATGATGGGGAGGGGAGGGTCGAGTCGGGGTTGGACGAGGAGGGAGTGAGGGAGCTTTCAACCTCTTTTTTTCATTTCATTTTTAATCTTTTTCTTTATTGATATAAAGACAAATACAAATCAAAGGGGAAGTTATATCGAACACATATTCCAGTAGAAGTACAAACAACAAGAGGGGTGTGTTTGCCGTCAAAATCATAGACAGTATAATCCTCAGCTCCTCAATATCCACAACTCCTCTTAACAATTGAAAAGTAAGATCCAAAATTACCATTATTAGAAATAAAAACCCCCACTGAACTAACCTAAAACAAAAATAAAAGAGTAAACACGAGGAAATCTGCAGAAGCTGGAAATTCAAACAACAACACACACAAACTGCTGGTGGGACACAGCAGGCCAGGCAGCATCTACAGGGAGAAGCACTGGCGACGTTTCGGGCCGAGGAGCTCCGTCAGGACACACAACACACACAAACTGCTGGTGGGACACAGCAGGCCAGGCAGCATCTACAGGGAGAAGCACTGGCGACGTTTCGGGCCGAGAAGCTCCGTCGGGACAGACAACACGCACAAACTGCTGGTGGGACACAGCAGGCCAGGCAGCATCTACAGGGAGAAGCACTGGCGACGTTTCGGGCCGAGGAGCTCCGTCAGGACACACAACACACACAAACTGCTGGTGGGACACAGCAGGCCAGGCAGCATCTACAGGGAGAAGCACTGGCGACGTTTCGGGCCGAGAAGCTCCGTCAGGACAGACAACACGCACAAACTGCTGGTGGAACACAGCAGGCCAGGCAGCATCTACAGGGAGAAGCACTGACGACGTTTCGGGCCGAGACCCTTCGCCAGGACTAACCGAAAGGAGAGATAGTGAGAGATTTGAAAGTAGTGGGGGCAGGGAGAAATGCGAGATGATAGGAGAAGACCAGGGTGGGGGGGGATGAAGCTGAGAGCCGGAAAGGTGACTGACGAAAGTGATACAGAGCTGGAGAAGGGAAAGGATCATGGGACGGGAGGCCTCAAGAGAAAGAAAGGAGGAGGGGAGCACCAGAGGGAGATGGAGAACAGGCAGAGAGAGAGAAAAGAAAACTAACAACTAAGGGGATGGGGTAAGAAGGGGAAGAGGGGCATTAACGGAAGTTAGAGAAGTCAATGTTCATGCCATGAGGTTGGAGACTACCCAGCTGGTATATAAGGTGTTGTTCCTCCAACCTGAGTGTGGCTTCATCTTGACAGTAGGGGAGGCCACGGATCGACATATCAGAATGGGAATGGGACGTGTCTGTCTGCGGCCTCCCCTACTGTCAAGATGAATCCACACTCAGGTTGGAGGATCAACACCTTATATTCCGTTTGAGGGTATCATTACCAAAAGGAAAAGGGGGAAAATCCTTCCGGTCAAATCTGGAAAGTCACGGAGAAGAAGAAGAAGAAAGGGTACCAAAAAAAAAGTGGAAAAGAAGTTTAAAAAAAGAGAAGAAAATTTGAACCCTATGAAAATATCAAATGAAAGGTTGGCTCAAGTTCAAAAGACGAATCGAAAACGTCCGATTTCTATTCTTCTCCAAACTTAAATACGACATAACGGAGGAGAGCCGATTTTTTTTAAAAACAGGAGGTGGAATGTGATCTTTGCAATACAACAAAGTGGCTCTCCTGGCCAATGAAGTAGAAAAGGCTATCAAATGTAACACTTACCCAAAAGGCTGGTATATGTCTAGGGGGAACGGAGGTCCAGCCACTCACCAACCCCACCTCCCGTCCGCGCAGGTGCTGTGAGAATCGCGCCCGCCAACAGTATCAAACCCACGACAAATACCGTTATGACATACACTTTAAAGAGTTTACTAAAATTAAAAGAGTATTAGGCAATACAAAATATATATATAAAAAAGGCGCCAACTTATCAAAGTTCAGTCTGTTTAGTGCACTCGTTGAAGCTCAATCCACGAACCAAACGACCCATCCGGCCGTCGCACCTGGGACCACCCCGGTGGTCTTACGAGCAGTCCAGCGCACGTCCACCTTCCTCGGCGTCTTTCTCCCGACTGCCCTCACACCAAAAACCTGCGAAAACCCCTCCCCCAAATTCCCAGCCTCACAAGACACAGTAACCTTCCCCATTGATTAACAAATGAATGCAATTACCGTATCAGCCATTCTGAAGCGAAACAACGGCGAGAGAAACACTTATCCGACAAAGAAGCATTCCTGCTCGTAGCAAACCAAAGAAGCCATTTTGAGTCACATACACAGGACATTGTACACGTACATTGAGCAGGAGAAGAGACATCTGCTGCTTCCTTCGGAGTGACCCCGGAGATCACAATGGACCCGAGCTCCCAACCTCTGAGGTCAGACCAGCAGCCCTGTCATCTCCTTCCTTCTCCCCTTCTCCCTTCGGAAAGAGCGGAGGGCCGTTTGCAATCTTCCATTCCCCCGGGCCCATGCCAGAACCGATTCATTCTTGAAGGAGCATTACTAATGCCTCCACTATCTCTTCGGCCTGCTCCTCCAGGACTCTGGGGTGGACACCAACTGGTCCAGGTGACTCAGGTAACTTCAGACCTTGCAGTTTCCGAAGAATCTCCTTCATCTTGCGAACTTCCTCAAAGAATACCGACAAGCTTGCCGGGCGGGGTTTTTTTACCCCTTGAGGAACTACAGGCTATTTTCTCACGTGCCCCCAGGTCACCCAGTACCAAACACTTAGCGATCGAACGTCCGGCTTCTAATCTCCTCCGAGCTTTAACACGACAACAGAGGAGAGCCGATCTTTTTTAAAAAAGCAGTAGGTTGATTAGGATCTTTCCAATACAACAAAGTAGCACTCCTGGCCAATGAAGTTGAAAAGGCTATCATACGTAGGGCAAAACATTTCCTGCTTCCTTCGGAGTAATTCCAAACATTGCCCGAAGTGCATTAGGTTGTAGGTCCAAACCTATGACGTTCTAAAAACCCCTCTCCAAAAATTATTTAATTTTATACAAGACCCGAACACGCAAGTCGAAGTGGCCACCACATCCAATTTTTTTTTCTTTCTTTTCAAATCCTTTTTGTTATCATTATCGGAAATAAAGGGTACATAGAAGGAGGGAACCTCTTTTTCTTTTCCGTTTTGCTCTGTTCGCTCTGCTCTTCCTCTATTTGGATGGGACGGAGCCGCCGGCGGGGGGGGAGGGGGGAGTCAGGGTGCGGAGCGGAGGGAGACGCCCTCCACGGCCGAGGGGGAGACTGCGGTTGTAAGTTTCAAGGGGGAGCTGGTCACCGGCCGGCTGGAGCCAAGGATCCCGGGTTCGAATCCCGCCGGCCCCCTTGCGCGATCCTCCGTCCGGGAGCGTGGAGCTGGCAACTCGGCCTAACAAAACCAAGGAAGCCTGCTTTAAAAAAAAACGGCGTCCCGGTGACTCCTCTCGCAGTTAAGGTCTCCCTCTTCATCTGCGTGTCAGACTCGGTTCCCAGTCGATCGACAGATGAGCGACAATCACAGGATCAGCGGGGAGATCGAACCAACGTTCAGAAGGCAAATACACAATGTAAGTAAATAACGAGAACAGGAGATAGGGAGCCCTTCGAAGTGAGGTCGCTGGCTGTGGGAACATCGCCACAGATGAGTGAAGTCATCTACATTCATTCAGGAGGGTGAGGGGTGATCACTGTCCCTGAACCTGGTGGTGTGGGTCCTGAGGCTCCTGTACCTCCTTCCTGATGGTTGAGGGGTGATAACTGTCCCTGAACCTGGTGGTGTGGGCCCTGAGGCTCCTGTACCTCCTTCCTCACGGTTGAGGGGTGATAACTGTCCCTGACCCTTCTGGTGTGGGTCCTGAGGCTCCTGTACCTCCTTCCTGATGGTTGTGGGGTGATAACTGTCCCTGACCCTTCTGGTGTGGGTCCTGAGGCTCCTGTACCTCCTTCCTGATGGTTGAGGGGTGATAACTGTTCCTGAACCTGGTGGTCTGGGTCCTGAGGCTCCTGTACCTCCTTCCTGATGGTTGAGGGGTGATAACTGTCCCTGAAACTTGGTGGTGTGGTTCCTGAGGCTCCTGTACCTCCTTACTGATGGCTGAGGGGTGATAACTGTCCCTGACCCTGGTGGTGTGGGTCCTGAGGCTCCTTTACCTCCTTCCTGATGGTTGAGGGGGTGATAACTGTCCCTGAAACTGGTGGTGTGAGTCCTGAGGCTCCTGTACCTCCTTCCTCACGGTTGAGGGGTGATAACTGTCCCTGACCCTTCTGGCGTGGGTCCTGAGGCTCCTGTACCTCCTTCCTGATGGTTATGGGGTGATAACTGTCCCTGACCCTTCTGGTGTGGGTCCTGAGGCTCCTGTACCTCCTTCCTGATGGTTGAGGGGTGATAACTGTTCCTGAACCTGGTGGTCTGGGTCCTGAGGCTCCTGTACCTCCTTCCTGATGGTTGAGGGGTGATAACTGTCCCTGAACCTGGTGGTGTGGGTCCTGAGGCTCCTGTACTTCCTTCCTGATGGTTGAGGGGTGATCACTGTCCCTGAACCTGGTGGTGTGGGTCCTGAGGCTCCTGTACCTCCTTCCTGATGGTTGAGGGGTGATAACTGTCCCTGAAACTGGTGGTGTGGGTCCTGAGGCTCCTGTACCTCCTTCCTCACGGTTGAGGGGTGATAACTGTCCCTGACCCTTCTGGTGTGGGTCCTGAGGCTCCTGTACCTCCTTCCTGATGGTTGTGGGGTGATAACTGTCCCTGACCCTTCTGGTGTGGGTCCTGAGGCTCCTGTACCTCCTTCCTGATGGTTGAGGGGTGATAACTGTTCCTGAACCTGGTGGTCTGGGTCCTGAGGCTCCTGTACCTCCTTCCTGATGGTTGAGGGGTGATAACTGTCCCTGAACCTGGTGGTGTGGGTCCTGAGGCTCCTGTACTTCCTTCCTGATGGTTGAGGGGTGATCACTGTCCCTGAACCTGGTGGTGTGGGTCCTGAGGCTCCTGTACCTCCTTCCTGATGGTTGAGGGGTGATAACTGTCCCTGACCCTTCTGGTGTGGGTCCTGAGGCTCCTGTACCTCCTTCCTGATGGTTGTGGGGTGATAACTGTCCCTGACCCTTCTGGTGTGGGTCCTGAGGCTCCTGTACCTCCTTCCTGATGGTTGAGGGGTGATAACTGTTCCTGAACCTGGTGGTCTGGGTCCTGAGGCTCCTGTACCTCCTTCCTGATGGTTGAGGGGTGATAACTGTCCCTGAAACTTGGTGGTGTGGTTCCTGAGGCTCCTGTACCTCCTTACTGATGGCTAAGGGGTGATAACTGTCCCTGACCCTGGTGGTGTGGGTCCTGAGGCTCCTTTACCTCCTTCCTGATGGTTGAGGGGGTGATAACTGTCCCTGAAACTGGTGGTGTGAGTCCTGAGGCTCCTGTACCTCCTTCCTCACGGTTGAGGGGTGATAACTGTCCCTGACCCTTCTGGTGTGGGTCCTGAGGCTCCTGTACCTCCTTCCTGATGGTTATGGGGTGATAACTGTCCCTGACCCTTCTGGTGTGGGTCCTGAGGCTCCTGTACCTCCTTCCTGATGGTTGAGGGGTGATAACTGTTCCTGAACCTGGTGGTCTGGGTCCTGAGGCTCCTGTACCTCCTTCCTGATGGTTGAGGGGTGATAACTGTCCCTGAACCTGGTGGTGTGGGTCCTGAGGCTCCTGTACCTCCTTCCTGATGGTTGAGGGGTGATAACTGCCCCTGAAACTTGGTGGTGTGGTTCCTGAGGCTCCTGTACCTCCTTACTGATGGCTGAGGGGTGATAACTGTTCCTGAACCTGGTGGTGTGGGTCCTGAGGCTCCTTTACCTCCTTCCTGATGGTTGAGGGGGTGATCACTGTCCCTGAAACTGGTGGTGTGAGTCCTGAGGCTCCTGTACCTCCTTCCTCACGGTTGAGGGGTGATAACTGTCCCTGACCCTTCTGGTGTGGGTCCTGAGGCTCCTGTACCTCCTTCCTGATGGCTGAGGGGTGATAACTGTCCCTGAACCTGGTGGTGTGGGTCCTGAGGCTCCTGTACCTCCTTCCTGATGGCTGAGGGGTGATAACTGTCCCTGACCCTTCTGGTGTGGGTCCTGAGGCTCCTGTACCTCCTTCTTGATGGTTGAGGGGTGATAACTGTCCCTGAACCTGGTGGTGTGGGTCCTGAGGCTCCTGTACCTCCTTCATGTTGGTTGAGGGGGTGATAACTGTCCCTGAACCTGGTGGTGTGGGTCCTAAGGCTCCTGTACCTCTGTCCTGATGGTTGAGGGGTGATAACTGTTCCTGAACCTGGTGGTGTGGGTCCTGAGGCTCCTGTACCTCCTTCCTCACGGTTGAGGGGTGATAACTGTCCCTGACCCTTCTGGTGTGGGTCCTGAGGCTCCTGTACCTCCTTCCTGATGGTTGAGGGGTGATAACTGTTCCTGAACCTGGTGGTGTGGGTCCTGAGGCTCCCGTACCTCCTTCCTCACGGTTGAGGGGTGATAACTGTCCCTGACCCTTCTGGTGTGGGTCCTGAGGCTCCTGTACCTCCTTCCTGATGACAGCAGTGAGTAGAGAGCATGTCCTGGGTAGAGGGGTCCCTGAGGATGGACGCCTCTTTCCTGCGACAGTGCTCCGTGTCGAGGTGTACGGAAGTGGGGAGGGCTTTGTCTGAGATGGTGCAATTTCCAAACCAGGCAGTGATGCAGCTGCTCAGGATGCTCTCGATACAACCCCATTAGAATGTGATGAAAGTGAAGACGATGCTGGGCTTTCTTTGCTACGGAGCTGGTGTTGAGATTCTCCGCCAGGTGAACACCAAGAAATCGATCGAGTGGATATGGAGAGGATGTTTCCTGTAGTGGGAGAGTCCAGGACCAGAGGACACAGATAGAGTGGATGTGGAGAGGATGTTTCCTATAGTGGGAGAGTCCAGGACCAGAGGACACAGATAGAGTGGATGTGGAGAGGATGTTTCCTATAGTGGGAGAGTCCAGGACCAGAGGACACAGATAGAGTGGATGTGGAGAGGATGTTTCCTGTAGTGGGAGAGTCCAGGACCAGAGGACACAGAGAGAGTGGATGTGGAGAGGATGTTTCCTGTAGTGGGGGAGTCTAGGACCAGAGGACACAGATAGAGTGGATGTGGAGAGGATGTTTCCTGTAGTGGGAGAGTCCAGGACCAGAGGACACAGAGAGAGTGGATGTGGAGAGGATGTTTCCTGTAGTGGGGGAGTCTAGGACCAGAGGACACAGATAGAGTGGATGTGGAGAGGATGTTTCCTGTAGTGGGGGAGTCTGGGACCAGAGGACACAGAGAGAGTGGATGTGGAGAGGATGTTTCCTGTAGTGGGGGAGTCTAGGACCAGAGGACACAGATAGAGTGGATGTGGAGAGGATGTTTCCTGTAGTGGGGGAGTCTGGGACCAGAGGACACAGAGAGAGTGGATGTGGAGAGGATGTTTCCTGTAGTGGGGGAGTCTAGGACCAGAGGACACAGATAGAGTGGATGTGGAGAGGATGTTTCCTGTAGTGGGAGAGTCCAGGACCAGAGGACACAGAGAGAGTGGATGTGGAGAGGATGTTTCCTGTAGTGGGAGAGTCCAGGACCAGAGGACACAGATAGAGTGGATGTGGAGAGGATGTTTCCTGTAGTGGGAGAGTCCAGGACCAGAGGACACAGAGAGAGTGGATGTGGAGAGGATGTTTCCTGTAGTGGGGGAGTCTAGGACCAGAGGACACAGATAGAGTGGATGTGGAGAGGATGTTTCCTGTAGTGGGGGAGTCTGGGACCAGAGGACACAGAGAGAGTGGATGTGGAGAGGATGTTTCCTGTAGTGGGGGAGTCTAGGACCAGAGGACACAGAGTGGATGTGGAGAGGATGTTTCCTGTAGTGGGGGAGTCTGGGACCAGAGGACACAGAGAGAGTGGATGTGGAGAGGATGTTTCCTGTAGTGGGGGAGTCTGGGACCAGAGGACACAGAGAGAGTGGATGTGGAGAGGATGTTTCCTGTAGTGGGGGAGTCTAGGACCAGAGGACACAGATAGAGTGGATGTGGAGAGTATTTCCTGTAGTTGGGGAGTCTAGGACCAGAGGACACAGATAGAGTGGATGTGGAGAGGATGTTTCCTGTAGTGGGGGAGTCTGGGACCAGAGGACAGAGATAGAGTGGATGTGGAGAGTATGTTTCCTGTAGTTGGGGAGTCTAGGACCAGAGGACACAGATAGAGTGGATGTGGAGAGGATGTTTCTTGTCGTGGGGGAGTCTAGGACCAGAGGACACAGATAGAGTGGATGTGGAGAGGATGTTTCCTGTAGTGGGGGAGTCTAGGACCAGAGGACACAGATAGAGTGGATGTGGAGAGGATGTTTCCTGTAGTGGGGGAGTCTGGGACCAGAGGGCACAGATAGAGTGGATGTGGAGAGGATTATTGTGCTGAGGACCGGAGGGCACAGCCTCAGAACAGAGGGACGTCCCATTAGAATGGATACGAGGAGGGATTTCTTTAGCCAAACGTTATTGGAAGAAGGGAGGAGAATAGGGGGGGTTGAGAGGGATAGTAAATGAGTCGAGTTGGAATGTCGGAGCATTACGCGAGGGGCCGATTGGCCCTGTCTCGTGGTGTCAGGTCTTGCAGAGCATCTGGAGAATAGGGAGATGCATTCCTCAGGGCTACGAAGAGACGCAAGGGGATGAGGGTCAAGTTGGTGAAGGGAGCCAAATGACGCAAAGGGGCTGCCCGTGCCTCCTTGACTTCATGTCAACAGTGCGCAGGCGCCGTGCCAGCAACCGGCGGCGGGGCGGCGAGGGCGCCTGCGCATGAAGCGGCCGCTTGTTCCTCCACCGGCAGTGCGAGCTGCGCAGGCGCGGCACCGGATTTTCTCTCCTCCCCACCGCCCCCCTCTTTGGGGAGGTGGGAGGGTGAGAGGCAGCGCATGCGCGGCGGTACCGAGCCCAGGCGGGCGGCGCCAGCAACAAACATGGCCGCCGTCTCGCTTCCTCACGTCCGCCTGCCAGCATTGGGGCGAAAGGGGGGAGTCTGACTTCCGGCGGTGACCAGGAAGTGCGGGGGAGGGGCTCCCCTGACAACCGTGCGGGGAAGATGGCGGCCGGGATGTACCTGGAGCATTACCTGGACAGTGAGTGGGAACGGGGCCGGGGGGATGGGTCGGGGGAGGGTGGGCGGACTGTCGCCCAGAGGGGCGGTGCAACTGGAAATGACCTCCGGTGGGGGTGGGGGGGGGTGTGGATCATGTGCAGAGGGGTTCGGATGGGGTGGGAATGCATCGCATAGTGTGCCGAGCGGAGGGCCCTGCACCCCTGAATTTGCAGAGGGAAGGGGGGAGCATTGCACATTCTGATCTTTGACGGGGTGGTGCACTCATTAATATGTATAGAGAGGGTCGGGCGGCGATTGCATCCCATAATATGCAGAGAGGGGTTGGGGGCATTGTATCCCCTGATATGCATAGAGAGAGGGAAGTATTACATCCCATAATGTGCAGCGAGAGGGGGGCACTGCATGCCATGATATGCAGAGAGAGGGGTTGGGGGCATTGCATCCCATAATATGCAGAGAGAGCGGGGGGGGGGCATTACATCCCATAATGTGTAGAGGGGGAGCATTGCATCAATATGAGGAGAGAAGGTGGCATTACATCCCATAATACGCAGAGAGAGGGGTTGGGGGCATTGTATCCCATAATACGCAGAGAGAGGGGTTGGGGGCATTACATCCCATAATATGCAGAGGGGGAGCATTGCATCAATATGAAGAGAGAAGGTGGCATTACATCCCATAATACTCAGAGAGAGGGGTTGGGGGGGACTGCGTCCCACAATGTGAGCTCAGAGAATTAGTTGGCATCCGCGGTGAAATTTGTCGGCAAGGCACAGGGCTGCCAAGCACCCTGCCTGGCGAGCTTTCTTCCCGCACTGAGAACCCATCGATCTCTGCCTTAAGTACAGCCGACTCCACGGCCGCCTGTGCTAACAAACCCTCCCCCAGATTCACCGGCCTCTGGCTGGGGGATTTCTCCGCACCTCTATCCTGAGGCTGTGCTCCCTTAGACCACAGGACGTGGTAAATCCCCAGCACATTGCAGGCCCTTCTGTCCACGATGCTGCCCCGACCACTCTGCAAATTGCCCAGAATTTCCCTACCGCATCACCCTCTATTTTTCTAAGCTCCATGTACCTATCTAAAAGTCTCTTAAAGACCCCATCGTTTCCACCTCCACCACCGTTGCCGACAGCCCGTTCCACACACTCACCACTCTCTGGGTGAAAAACTCACCCCTGACATCTCCTCTGTACCTACTCCCCAGCACCTCAAACCCGTGTCCTCTTGTGGCAACCGTTTCAGCCCCGGGGAAAAGCCTCTGACTATCCACACCATCAATGCCTCTCATCATCTTGTACACCTCTATCGGGTCACCTCTCATCCTCCGTCGCTCCGAGGAGAAAAGGCCGAGTTCATTCATAGAAACATAGAAAGATGGAAAATAGGTACAGGAGTAGGCCATTCAGCCTTTCGAACCTGTACCGCCATTCAGTATGATTATGGCTGATCATCCAACAGAACCCTGTACCTGCTTTCTCTCCGTACCCCCTGATCCCTTTAGCCACAAGGGCCATATCTAATTCCCTCTTAAATATATCCAATGAACCGGCCTCAACTGTTTCCTGTGGCAGAGAATTCCACAGATTCACCACTCTCTGTGTGAAGAAGTTTTTCCTCATCTCGGTCCTAAAAGGCTTCCCCTTTATCCTTAAACTGTGACCCCTCGTTCTGGACTTCCCCAACGTCGGGAACAATCTTCCTGTATCTAGGCTGTCCAATCCCTTTAGGATTTTATACGTTTTAATAAGATCCCCCCTCAGTCTGCTAAATTCCAGTGAGTATAAGCCTCGTCGATCCAGTCTTTCTTCACATGAAAGTCCTGCCATCCCAGGAATCAATCCCCAATCCAGGCAGCATCTTGTCCTAGACCCAGCGCCACCACGGGAAGCATCCTCTCTGCGTCCGCTCCATCTCGGCCTCCCAACGTTTGAAAAGTTTCAGCGAGACTCTCCCTCCCCCCCCCCCCCCCCACGCCCGTCCTTCGGAATACCAGCGAGGGCAGCCCCGGAGCCAAGGAACGTTCCCGGAACGATAACCCTTCCGCTCTCGGAATCACCCGTCCCGCACGCCGGGAGCGCGTGTCGGTAAATATCGGGGGGGGGGTGTTGACGGGGAGGTGACAACCCGCGGAGGAAGTTGGTTATCTCCCCTGCCAGCGGTCTGCTATCCACACCTGAGATCAAGATCAAGGTGGCTTCACTCCCGACCCAACCCGATAAGATGAAGAATACAACAATAATTTAGAGACACGGTAAAGGCCAACTTATACCTCTGCGTTGTAGCCTGACGCACACCTCCCCAGAAATGTGACTTCGGGCGACGCAGACCGCGACGACTGTGACTGGCCCGCTCGGGAGCATCGTGTCTCCTCCGGTCGCTTCTGAGCGACGAGCCAAGTCTGCTTGCCGACGTCCGAGGGTATTTGGAATGCCCTCCCTCTGCCTCGACCCGTCCGGCGGCCCTACCCTCTGGCGGTCCTTCCCTCGTCTCCGCGTTGCAGGAGATTCCGGTGATCCGACCTCGTCCGGCCTTTCTCGGCCCCCGACTCCCAACGTGATGCGCTCAGCTTAAAGCCGCTGTTGTTTGAAGAGAGTCGACACGGTGGCGCAGTAGCATTTTGGCGGCGCAGGCACGCAAACGCACAAGTATAGACGCTCACACCGGCGTCGAGCCTATGCAGGTTGGCTTAAATATACAGACATAAGACAGTTTTCCTTGGGAAATCAGATCATCTTTTACTGGCTTAACTATTCACAGTAACAGAGATTTTGACAGGGGGTGCCCAAACTTCCCCCCCCCCCCCCTGCCCCCAGTTAAGGCATTGATCGTGTTGTAGATTGGTAATGTTGCAGCTCTATCGGACCCTGGTCAGACCCCACTTGGAGTACTGTGCTCAGTTCCGGTCGCCTCACTACAGGAAGGACGTGGAAGCCATAGAAAGGGTGCAGAGGAGATTTACAAGGATGTTGCCTGGATTGGGGAGCGTGCCTTATGAGAATAGGTTGAGTGAACTCGGCCTTTTCTCCTCGGAGTGACGGAGGACGAGAGGTGACCCGATAGAGGTGTACAAGACGATGAGGGGCATTGATGGTGTGGATAGTCAGAGGCTTTTCCCCGGGGCTGAAACGGTTGCCACAAGAGGACACGGGTTTGAGGTGCTGGGGAGTAGGTACAGAGGAGATGTCAGGGGTGAGTTTTTCACTCAGAGAGTGGTGAGTGTGTGGAACGGGCTGTCGGCAACGGTGGTGGAGGTGGAAACGATAGGGTCTTTAAGAGACTCCTGGATGGGTATACGGAGCTTAAAAATATAGAGAGCTATGGGTAAGCCTAGTAATTTCTAGGGTAGGAACATGTTCAGCACAACTTTGTGGGCCGAGGGGCCTGTATTGTGCCGTGGGTTTTTCTATGTTTCTATAGTTTAAAAACACGGCACATATAAATACATAAGAGGGTTTATATACAGAGATTGACTGGGCCAATAAAGTGACGCTGGGGGACCCGGCAGTGCTTGGTCCATTGAGCAACTCCGACAGGGAATGATAAGGTGCTGGTGGGTGGGGGAGGGGATAGGGAGGGGGTGGCGGGGGGGGGGGGTCGATCAGCCTCGCTGCCTGAGGGGGGGAACCCGTTTTTGAGTCTGGCTGCAGCGCAAACGACCCCTGGGCGGGCGGGCGGGTTCCACGCTGATGTGACAGGCCCGCTTTCCCGGACTGCGGGCGAAGCAGGTGGACTGGCAGGCGAGGTCCAGATCTGTCCTTGCCGGGCGTTCGGAACTCCTTGCCGCTGATGTTGGGGGAGAGATCTCCGGAGGTCAGGGAGCGTCTCTCCTTTGTCTGTGGGCATCAAGGAAGAGGCTGTTTGCCTGGCCACCAGGTCCACCTCCCCTCTGCATATTATGAGAGGTGTCTCTCTCCCTCTCTCCCCCTTCCCCTTCTCTCTCTCCCACGTGCGCTCTCTTTCTCTCTCTGTCTCCATCTACATCTCTCTCAATATCCAACTCTCTCCCCCTTCCCCCTTTCTCTCTCTCTCTCTCTGTCTCCATCTACATCTCTCTCAATATCCAACTCTCTCTCCCCCCTTCCCCCTTTCTCTCTCTCTCTCTCTGTCTCCATCTACATCTCTCTCAATATCCAACTCTCTCTCCCCCTTCCCCCTTTCTCTCTCTCTCTCTGTCTCCATCTACATCTCTCTCAATATCCAACTCTCTCTCCCCCTTCCCCCTTTCTCTCTCTCTCTCTCTCTCTGTCTCCATCTACATCTCTCTCAATATCCAACTCTCTCTCCCCCTTCCCCCTTTCTCTCTCTCCATCTACATCTCTCTCAATATCCAACTCTCTCTCCCTCCCTCTCTCCCACGTGCGCTGTCTTTCTCTCTCCATCTGCATCTCTCTCTCTCTGTCTCCATCTACATCTCTTTCAATATCCAACTCTCTCTCCCCTTCCCCTTTTCTCTCTCTCTCCCCCTTTCCCTGTGTTCTTCTCTCTATCTTTCTCTCTGTCTCCATCTACATCTCTTTCAATATCCAACTCTCTCTCCCCCTTCCCCCTCTCTCTCTCTCTGTCTCCATCTACATCTCTCAATATCCAACTCTCTCTCCCCCTTCCCCCTTTCTTTCTCTCTCTCTCTCTCTGTCTCCATCTACATCTCTCAATATCCAACTCTCTCTCCCCCTTCCCCCTTTCTCTTTCTCTGTCTCTGTCTCCATCTACATCTCTCTCAATATCCAACTCTCTCTCCCCCTTCCCCCTTTCTCTCTCTCTCTCTCTGTCTCCATCTACATCTCTCTCAATATCCAATTCTCTCTCCCCCTTCCCCCTTTCTCTCTCTCCATCTACATCTCTCTCAATATCCAACTCTCTCTCCCCCTTCCCCTTCTCTCTCTCTCTCTCCCTCCCTCTCTCCCACGTGCGCTGTCTTTCTCTTTCTCTCTCCATCTGCATCTCTCTCTCTCTCTGTCTCCATCTACATCTCTTTCAATATCCAACTCTCTCTCCCCTTCCCCTTTTCTCTCTCTCTCCCCCTTTCCCTGTGTTCTTCTCTCTATCTTTCTCTCTGTCTCCATCTACATCTCTTTCAATATCCAACTCTCTCTCCCCCTTCCCCCTCTCTCTCTCTCTGTCTCCATCTACATCTCTCAATATCCAACTCTCTCTCCCCCTTCCCCTTCTCTCTCTCTCTCTCTCTCCCACGTGCGCTCTCTTTCTCTCTCTGTCCATCTACATCTCTCTCAATATCCAACTCTCTCTCCCCCTTCCCCTTCTCTCTCTCTCTCCCTCCCTCTCTCCCACGTGCGCTTTCTCTTTCTCTCTCCATCTGCATCTCTCTCTCTCTGTCTCCATCTACATCTCTTTCAATATCCAACTCTCTCTCCCCCTTTTCTCTCTCTCTCCCCCTTTCCCTGTGTTCTCTCTATCTTTCTCTCTGTCTCCATCTACATCTCTTTCAATATCCAACTCTCTCTCCCCCTTCCCCCTTTCTCTCTCTCTCTGTCTCCATCTACATCTCTCAATATCCAACTCTCTCTCCCCCTTCCCCCTTTCTCTCTCTCTCCCCCTTCCCCCTTTCTCTCTCTCTCCCCCTTACCCCTTTCTCTCTATCTCCCCCTTTCCCTTTCTCTCTATCTCCCCCTTTCCCTGTGTTCTTCTCTCTATCTTTCTCTCTGTCTCCATCTACATCTCTCAATATCCAGCTCTCTCTCCCCCTTCCCCTTTTCTCTCTCTCCCTTTCTCTCTGTGTTCTCTCTCTCTCTTTCTCTCCGTTTACATTCTCAATATCCAGCTCCCTCTCTGACTCCATCTACATCTCTCAATACCATCACCCTGTGTGTGTGTCTCTCTCTTCCTGTCTCTCCATCTACATCCCTCTCTCTCAATATCCCTCCATCATGGGATGCACTGCCTCCCCTCTCTGCCTCCGCCCCTCCCAGCACCATTCCAGGGTTGTCTCCGCTCCCTTTGTTGGCTGGTGGTGACCCCTCCCGGTTTCACGCCACTGCCCAACGGTGTGATTGCCCGTGCGCTCGGTCGGGCTCCTGTATGTCCTCCCTGGGTCTGTAACGGAGGATGCATTGCTCCCTGAAGGTGTCCCCGATGCCGGGGGGGGGGGGGGGGGTTCCCCATTCCCCTGATCGCCTGGGGTACAGGGGATGCGGCCGATCGGAAACTAACGGCATGTTGGCCTTCATAACAAGGGGAGTCGAGTACAGGAGCAAAGAGGTCCTTCTGCAGTTGTACAGGGCCCTGGTGAGACCACACCTGGAGTACTGTGTTCAGTTTTGGTTTCCAAATCTGAGGAAGGCCATTCTTGCTATTGAGGGAGTGCAGCGCAGGTTCACGAGGTTAATTCCCGGGATGGCGGGACTGTCACATGTTGAAAGATTGGAGCGACTGGTCTTGTATACACTGGAATTTAGAAGGATGGGAGGGGATCTGATTGAAACATATAAGATTATTAAGGGATTGGACACGCTGGAGGCAGGAAACACGTTCCCGATGTTGGGGGGAGTCCAGAACCAGAGGCCACAGTTTGAGAATAAGGGGCGGGCCATTTAGAACGGAGTTGAGGAAAAACTTTTTCACCCGGAGAGTGGTGGATCTGTGGGATGCTCTGCCCCAGAAGGCAGTGGAGGCCAATTCTCTGGGTGCTTTCAAGAAAGATAGAGTTAGATAGAGCTCTTAAAGATAGCGGAGTCAGGGGATACGGGGAGAGGGCAGGAACGGGGTACTGATTGTGGATGATCAGCCATGATCACAGTGACTGGCGGGGCTGGCTGGAAGGGCCGAATGGCCTACCCCTGCACCTGCTGCCTGGTTGGTGTGTGTCACCCTATACCAAGCGGTCTGTGTCACCACCCTCCTTTATGACTGTGAAGCCTGGGTAACCTACAGCCATCACGTCAAGTCCTTGGAGCACTTCCACATCAGCCGCCTCCGGCGCATCCTGGGGATTGCCTGGCGTGAGCGGGCGCCTCGCACTGAAGACCAACCGCAGAGGCATCGAGGCCGTGATCACCCAGCGACCGTTGCAGTGGCTGGGGCACGTGATAAGGATGCCCCGCAGGGCGCTGAAGGGCCAGCTACGTCACGGTCGACGCTCAGCTGGCGGGCCGAAGAAGCACTATGAGGATCGGATGAAGAACGCGATCAGACCCGAGGACCCGGAGGATGTTGCTGCTGGCCGGAACACTCGACAACAGTTGTGTGTGGGGACGGGGCTTGAATCCTGGAGCTGGAAGGAACAAGTGGAAGGCAGCAGAAATGCAGCCACGTATACGTGTCCCACCTGCAGCGGAGCTTGTGGGTCAGGGGTCGGACTGGAGTCATCGAAAGATCTTGCCGTTAAAGGAGCGGAGGTCGTCGTCGGATTTCAATGGACAACCGAAGAGTGAGTGTGTGTGTCTGTGTGTGTGTGAGAGTGTGAGTGTGTGTGTGTGTGAGAGTGTGAGTGTGTGTGTGTGAGAGTGTGAGTGTGTGTGTGTGTGTGTGTGTGAGAGTGTGAGTGTGTGTGTGTCTGTGTGTGCGCACGTGCACGTGAGTGTGTGTGTGTGTGTGTGTGTGCGCACGTGCACGTGAGTGTGTGTTCTCTCGTCTCACCCTTTCTGAAGAGAACAGGAAATTCCTCGGTCTTACTGATGTTGAGCACAAGGTTGTGATACGTGGACAGGCTGAGTGCGGGTCGGTGGTCGGTCGGTCAGCACCTAAGTTACAGGGAAAGGTTGAACAAGTTAGGTCTTTATTCTTTGGAGTGTCGAAGGTTGAGGGGGGACTTGATAGAGGTATTTAAAATTATGAGGGGGATAGATAGAGTTGCCGTGGATAGGCTTTTTCCATTGAGAGTAGGGGAGATTCAAACAAGAGGACATGAGTTGAGAGTTAGGGGGCAAAAGTTTAGGGGTAACAAGAGGGGGAATTTCTTTACTCAGAGAGTGGTGGCTGTGTGGAACGAGCTTCCAGTAGAAGTGGTAGAGGCCGGTTCGGTATTGTCATTTAAAGTAAAATTGGACAGGTATATGGACAGGAAAGGAGTGGAGGGTTATGGGCTGAGTGCGGGTCGGTGGGACTAGGTGAGAGTCAGCGTTCGGCACGGACTGGAAGGGCCAAATGGCCTGTTTCCGTGCTGTCATTGTTATATGATTGTTGCTGCGACACCACCTCACCAGCTGGTCTAGCCTGCTCCCGTACACCCCCTCGTCGCCATCTGAGGTTCTGCGGGCGGTAGCCGCGTCCAATGTTCCCTTCAAATTTGTGACCACCACCAGCGCGCAAAAGAACACGGCGTCGTGCAATTTTTTTTTTATTTTGCCCGGCGACGACAGCGTGTGTGCCCTGAATTTTACGTGCCGGGCTATCTGTTTTAACAGCCAACGCTGTCAACAAGACACTTTGATCTCCCCCTGGGATCCCCCGCACTCTCGCGAAGCCGTCCGAACCCCGATTTGCTCGCCAGGCGCCGCTTTGGAAAGCCGAGTTTCCGAACGTCGCTCCGCTGGTGAACTTCCCCGGCCGCTTTCGCCTCGCGACGGATCACGGGGTTGGCCCCAGTTTCTGCGCTTTGCGTAAGCGTTTCTCCCGGCTGCGCGTCCCTGACCTTGCGAGCTGTCGGTGCAGCAGTTTCTCTAGGAATCTGAGACTCGGGAGTCCTCGAGCAGGGCACCCTGGGGGTGAACGTGCAGTGAGGAAGGCAAACGCCACGTCAGCATTCACCTCGAGAGGTCTGGAATACAAGAGTGAGGATGTGATGCTGAGGTTTTATAAGGCTCTGGTGAGGCCTCGCAATGGACAGTAGCTGCAGGAGTAGGCCATTCGGCCCTTCGAGCCATTCACTGTGATCATGTCTGATCATCCACAATCAATGCTCCGTTCCTGCCCTCTCCCCGCATCCCTTGACTCCGCTATCTATAAGAGCTCTATCTAACTCTCTCTTGAAAGCATCCAGAGAATTGGCCTCCACTGCCTTCTGAGGCAGAGCATTCTACAGATCCACCACTCTCTGGGTGAAAAAGTTTCTCCTCAACTCCGTTCAAAATGGCCCACCCCTTATTCTCAAACTGTGGCCTCTGGTTCTGGACTCCCCCCAACATCGGGAACGTGTTTCCTGCCTCCAGCGTGTTCAATCCCTCAATAATCTTACACGTTTCAATCAGATCCCCTCTCGTCCTTCTAAATTCCAGTGTGTACAAGCCCAGTCGCTCCAATCTTTCAACAACTCACTTTCAATCTACTCGCCTTGAGTATCGTGAACAGTTTTGGGCCCCTCACCTCAGAAGAGAGGTGCTGGCATCGGAGGAGGTTCACTGGGAGGACTCCGGGAAGGAAAGGGTTATCACACCAGGAGCGTTTGTGATCGCCGGAATTTCAGAAAGATGAGCGGGGGATCTCATTGAAACCTCTCGAATGTCGAAAGGCCTGGACAGAGTGGATGCAGAGAGGTGGGGGAGTCTGGGGTGAGAGGGGCGCGGCCTCAGGATAGAGGGGCGCCCTTTCGAAACAGAGACGCGGAGAAATTCCTTCAGCCAGAACTGGGTGGTGAATCTGTGGGAGTTTTTGCCGCGTGGGGGCCGGGTGGTCGGGCGTGTTTGAGGCCGAGATCGACAGGTTCTTGACTGGACTCGGCATCGAAGGTTACAGGAGAAGGCCGGGAACTGGGGCTGAGGGGGAGATAGGGGGGAAAGGATCGGCCGTGATTGAATGGCGGAGCAGACTCGATGGGCGGAATGGCCTAATTCTAATCCTGCGTCACATGGTCTTACGGTTTCATTAAGCCGTCCCGCTCGCAATTAACTTGCGGTTCACAGCGTGCCCTTGGGAGTTCGACCGACCGAATCAGTAATTTCCTCGAGAGAAACGGGGCAGGTAGGCCCGGTCCACAATCTGCGGACGAGTCGTCGCAGACTCAGTGCGCTGTCGGCACTGCCCGCGTCAGGACACCGGGGAAGGGAGATGCGATTGCGTGAGGCCGTGGATACGCTCTGCCCACCGGCAGGGAGGGAGGAACAGAGGCTTATCGACAGAGCGTGAGTGGGGGGAGGGACGTGTGGGGTCAAAAGGGAGGAGAGAGTCCATTCCCATTCTAATCTGTACATAGAAAGATGGAAAACAGGTGCAGGGGTAGGCCATTCGGCCCTTCGAGCCTGTACCACCATTCAGTATGATCATGGCTGATCATCCAACTCAGAACCCTGTACCTGCTTTCTCTCCATACCCCCGATCCCTTTAGCCACAAGGGCCATATCTAACTCCCTCTCAAATATATCCAATGAACCGGCCTCAACTGTTTCCTGTGGCAGAGAATTCCACAGACTCACCACTCTCTGTGTGAAGAAGTTTTTCCTCATCTCGGTCCTAAAAGGCTTCCCCTTTATCCTTAAACTGTGACCCCTCGTTCTGGACTTCCCCAACGTCGGGAACAATCTTCCTGCATCTAGGCTATCCAATCCCTTTAGGATTTTATATGTTTCAGTAAGATCCCCCCTCAATCTTCTAAATTCCAGTGAGTATAAGCCCAGTCGATCCAGTCTTTCTTCAGATGAAAGTCCTGCCATCCCAGGAATCAATCTGGTGAACCTTCTCTGTACTCCCTCTATGGCAAGAATGTCTTTCCTCAGATTAGGGGACCAAAACTGCACACAATACTCCAGGTGTGGTCTCACCAAGGCCTTGTACAACTGCGGTAGAACCTCCCTGCTCCTGGGACCAAAACTGCACACAATACTCCAGGTGCAGTCTCACCAAGGCCTTGTACAACTG